>NC_072827.1:2632500-2842500 GCF_027744805.1 Dunckerocampus dactyliophorus
CCATCCATCGTCTATGCCATCTTATCGCGGTGGTATGCCAGAGCCTATCCCAGCTGACATGGGCCAGAGGTGGGGTACACCCTGAGCTGGTCGCCAGTCGATAGCAGCGCACCTGTACAAAAACAACCATTCGCACTCACATCATACCTGTGGGCAATTTTAGAGTCGCCAATTAACCCAGCATGCATGTACGCGTGCGTGCAGAGATGCCCAATGGAGATTGGAACCCAAATGTGGCCAACATGCTACCCACTGGGCCGCCGTGCAGCATGATCAACAGCTTGTGTAAGAAAATAAAAGGACTCAAAATAATCCATCCATCCATTTTCTATACCGCTTCTCCTCTTTAGGGTCGCGGGGGCATGCTGGAGTCTATCCCAATAATCCACAAAGTAAAAGCACGTTATGCTTGTTCACACACAAGCACCTGTAGACCTGTGACATAATGAGTTATTAACTTGCATGATACAAATACACAGTAGCACTCAAAAGAAGCCACAAAGCCCACAGCACGGTGTTCCCTCGGTTATCGCGGTGGATAGGTTCCCAAAATAGCCCACAATAAGTGAAATCCGCAAAGTAGCCAAGGTTATTTGTTAATTATTATATATGGTTTAAGGCTGTAAAAGCCATACACTTTTCTCAGACAGGCATTAACATTTCCTCACATTTCTCTCTTATTTAAACACTTTCAATGATGATCGACCTGCTTGGACACAAGAAATTCTTGAGTGACTCACACGTTTTCACTCCTCTGATCGTGCCTCGCCCTGGCGCCGTTCGGCTGCAGCGTTTTTGTATCCTTGTTAAAACATCTTGCTCCTGTGGTCGTATTTTTGTCTTCTATTGTTTACAGTATTGGCGGTTACCAAGCAGCTCACACGGTTAGCTAGTTTGGCAGCCGCCACCAAAACAGGAGACAGACCGAAGGATTGACAGCGGTCTACAGCCAATCACAGACAATGGGCGGTGCAGACAGAAGAGAGAATAGAGAGACGCCTCCTCCTCGTGCAAAAGCACAATGCAATTCTTCTTAAAAGGGCCAGGCCCCGCCTGTAACAGCGTTCATATGCTGTAAAAAACAAAAACAAAAAACTAAAATTGCGCTTAAGAAACAAACAAACTGCGAGTCAGCAAAAGGTGAACCACGATGGAGCGAGGGAACACTGTGCTCACACGTGTCATATAACCAATGGAAGCGCACCATTTGTTAATGATAAAAGGCCACCTTACATAACAGAGATGACTAGAAAGACTGAAAACAATCCACCACGTAAAAAAGCCCAGAGTGCGTTTGCTCACACACATGCACGTATTGAGCATGGATGTGTCATATCGTTAATGTGATCGCTCCCACCACTTGTTCATGATAAAGACCACCGCAGAACGAAAGTTATGTTGCTAAAATATTACAAACGTTTTCAAAATAATTGATAATTCTCCCAGCAAATGCTGCATTTAATGTATTTCCACTTTTACTGCGCTTTAACTCAAATCCTACTCACAAAAAGGTTTGACTGCTTTCCTTAACGGCAGTTTTAATAAGCAAACCAAAATATTGGACTGTGGCCGCTCCATCTTAAATGCCAAAAAAAAAGCTGCCATACGAAAGTGCTGACAGGGCATTATTTTCTTTCTACATGGCATCATAAAAGGCCTAAGCTTTAGGTGCTTCAAATAAAAGCCCAAATATGAAAAAGCACAAAAAAGAAGCTTTCATATCCCCACAAGTTGACTGTTCTTGTGTGATGGCAATAAAAAAGTGCTCCTGTTCACCTGTTTGGTCTGGTCTGGTCGTCTTGATGACGATGCTTCCTAAGCTGTGTTGGATGAAGAAGAGATCAAGCTACCCTGCCAGCGAGCGGCCCCCGTCACTTGGGTCGTCCACTGCGCGGTGCCGGCACCACTCAGCTCGGTTTGATGCTGCAGACACAAAATAAACTGTGAAAACCAGGCAGCATTGAACGCATCAGTCAGTACAGACGTGGGAACAAACGACAACGGAGGGGCTGTAATGACCTCACGTTGAAACATACTAATCTTATCCTAGCGGAGGATAAGGATGTGCAGAAAAGCGGAGACTGGAGTATGAAACGACAGCATCCAAAAGCTATGACCCAGCAGCAGGCTAAGCGAACGCTAGCATGTTTGTTTGCTGGTGTCATTTCTAGCTGTGTATGCTAAAATGATACAGAGACTTGAAATAGTATCAGCTAGTACCTGATTTTGCCAATGGAAATGCGCCCGCAGCGAGTAGGTACCTGCAATTGTGAGGCAAACAGGCGGAGGACTGAGGGTTTGGTTTTGCACGAGTTTACTGGCAGAGCAGGTGCCACATGAACAGGAATGGAAGGAAAGACTACAAACAAAGAGTCCTACACAGAAACCAAAAGCAGACGAGAAGAGAAAGAAATAAAAGTTAGCAAGCGACATTAAAGCTTTACGGTGAAGCCGGCTGAGCGTCACTTAGTCCTGATGCAAGTCCAGATGTTCTCTTCTGGTAAAAAAGACATGTGCTTTAGTTGGAGGGGGGGGGGGGCTGTTAGAGATTGGCGAGCCGCCGTTGTGCAGATCTTTGACGAAGCTACAGAAGCCTGGAGGCCGAGTCTCTGCGGCAGCAAAGAGTTTATTTTTTCCTTTCCTTTCAGCGGAGCCTCACATGGACTCAAACTCGTCGATGCGTTGCTTGGTGTTGCCCTGGCGAATCTGCCGCAGTGTCTTGTATTTGTCTCGGCCCGCCCGCACGTTCTCGGCGTGCAGGACGTCGTTTTGGGTCTTCTTGCTGTCGTCCCGTGCCTCTGCCAACTCGGAGCTGAGAGCCTGGAAAGCGAGGCAGACAGGAGGAGGTGAGAGCTTTGCAGGGTGAGGTGGCTGCGTCGGAAGGTGACGGCGCTCCACCTGCAGCTGCTTCTTGACGCGCTCGTTCTTCTGCGCCTCGGTGACGCGCTCCTCCTCACTACGCTGGCTGCTGACGCCGTCACTGAGCAGCTCGGCGCTCGCCTCGGCGTTGCTCTCGTCCTGCTCGTCGTGCTCGGGGGCCGTAGGGGACGTCATGGCCGCCCTCAGCTCCTCGCGGGTCTTCTCCAGGTCCTCCTGCGCCGCCATGGCCTGCAGGGCGAAGACACCACGGTGTTGCTTTCATGTTAGGACTTTGTTACGGCACAGAGTAGAGAGATGACATTACTTTGTGCTGCCACTCGGTCGCATCTTCCTCCTTTTTCCTCTTGGCTTCTTCCAGCAGAGCGATTTTGGCGGTAAATTCTGCTAATTCAGCAGCCTGTTTGAAAAATAAATTCCAAGCATAGCAAAAGTAGTGCTTTAATTATATAAATAGAAAAATGTTCCCCTGGTCTACTGTGGAAAAAGTTTGCTCCTGCTCAAAATACTCACTTGACAGCTTAAGATAAAAAAACTAGTTAAGTGACTCAACAGCGCCTCAGCTGGTTACAGCCGAGTAGTGCACTCCATTCACACATAATCACCATCTGTGAAGCTGCAGTGACAGACTGACTGAGTGGTGAGTGTGTACCAGTTGTTCTTGTGTCTTCATCTGGTCGGCAGCCTGCTGGGCGAGCGCCGCTTTGGCCTCCTCAGCCGCCTGCCTCTCCTTCTCCAGACGCTCGGCCTCCTCCTTGGCTCGCTTCCTCTCCTGCTCCAGCTCCAGAGCCTTGCGGGTCTGCTCCTCCAGCTCTGAACACACACACACACACACACACACACACACACACACACGCACACATCAGCACAAGTTAGGCCACACTTTGAGGCGACAGCAGCAAGACGCTGACGTCCCACCTCGCTGAGCCCGTTGCGTCTGCTCTTCGATCTGCCGCAGACGCTCCATCAGCTCATCCTTCTCGCGCTCTATCCGCTGCTTCTCCTTCTCGGCGTGCTCGCGCTTCTTCTTCTCGTTTTCCAGCTGAGCTCTGTCCAGGAGACATGGCGGTCACTCGTCGGCGTTAAGAAGTCGAACCATGCCTGATGAGGCCTACGGGCCGGTGTGGCGCCACCTGGTGTTACAAGTCTGCTCGTTGATGAGGAGCATGGGTGTTTGTTGAACACGGCCCCCTACTGATCACACAGACTCGCTTCATGAACAGGCATCGTTCTGTTTTTAATACTAATTTTGGGGTCTTTAGTCTACAAATAAATGTATCACAGGTCGATAAAAATGACTTCAGTCTCACTTCAAAGTTGTTGGTACCGCTTTATAACACCTTTTACTTAGCTGAGTGTTAACTAGGTTGTTAAGCCTTTATAAAATTGCTATTGCCCATTTGATAAGATTTAAGTGTGGCAGTAGCTTAACTTGTTACTGAGCCCAAAACTAATATTGAAGTGATATTTATTTAGAACCCACAAAAAAAGAGCATTCCCTGATGATATTATCCATCTAGAAGTGAGCTAGATATCAAAACACTGCCATCTAGTGGTCACAACGAGCTACACCAGATTACTCAAATACAGTCAAACCTGTCTATAGCGGCCACTAAAGGGAAACGGCAAAAGTGGCCGCCATAGGCAGGTGGCCGTTATGGACACGTTGGCGGCCATTTTGAATTTGTGCGCGCACATATTAACATGTCTGTGATTAGAAGCTTGTTGTGTTTGCAGATACATATAATTATACTGTTACATGTTGACCAGTAGAGGGCACTGTGGGACTGCGGATAAAAGTTGTAAAGAACTACCAGGCTTGTTATTCTACACAACCCACAGAACAAAGCTGTGCTAGTAATGTCTTACGCTTGTTTTTAATATTTTATTTTTTATACGGCAGAGTGTCATTACAGCTTTAGTTCATCAGGAAGTGACGGGAAGTGACGGTGGGCGTCCCGAGCAGGAGAGCTAGGCTCAGTGCTAGCTGTGAGTTTGGAGAGAGTTGGGAAGTGTGTTTATGTTGGCGTGGATGTAAAGTCCTGCAGTGTTCTCCGCTGTTAATAAAGCCATTAAAGTGCATCGGCGACGTGAGTCTCTCCTTCCCCACAACAAGCGGCATTACAGTATTGACCAGTGCACATTGTCTCACACCGGGAAATAAACGGTGTCACTGTCTGCCCACAAGCTCCAAAGAAGACGGCTTTTTTTATGTGGAACAACTGACAGTTTGTGTGGATCTTGTGAATGATTGTGACTGAGCTAGGACTCAGTAATTAAAGTCTACACACGACGGCTTCATTGATTGAAAAAACAAACTTTTTCGTGCATGAAGCTTCTACTTGAGTCGGTATTTTGGCCGCTATATGCAGTCAGATATTGACCAAGGGATACAAAATGGGTGGCCGCTGGTCGCGTTGGACAGGTGACTGCTATACACAGGGTCTATAACATGTACATTTTCTGCGGGGGATTTGTCAGTGGCCGCTATAGGCAGGGCAGGTGGCCGTTCTATACAGGTGGCTGCTAAGACAGGTTTGAATGTATTTCATGACCTTATAACATCAACAACGAAACCTGTTGCTCCAATGTGTTTCTTTTTTTAAATGCAGAAGTGTTAATGTTGAGTGTTGATAAATGAAAAGACTAGTTGGGTATAGTTTTTATAATAATCAGTGTTAACTTGCACATTCACACGCTGCATGCTGGCACGCCAGCAGTCCTCAATCGCTGTATTGGCAGCTTTTAGCAGTCATAATCTTTTGGGAACTCCTCATAACGCGCCATTATAATTCCGTACTCATTTTTTGTCAAATACACTGGCTGGGATCACTTCAAGTAGAATAATATGACATGTGAACACACACTTAGCACAAAGCCAAAAACCGGACTCGACAAAGGAAGTTGTCGCGGGACCAATTAAGTCTGATTGCGGCCGCACGGTGGCCTAGTGGTTCGCGTGCTGGCCACATGGTCGGGAGATCGGGAGGATTTAGGTTGTGTGTTCTCCCCGTGCGCGCGTGGGTTTTCTCCAGGTCCAAAACAGGTTGGGTTCATCGGTGACGCTAAATTGTCCAAGAGTGAATGGTTGTTGGTCTATATGTCACTGCCATTGACTAGCAACCAGTCCAGGGTACCCTGCCGCTAGCCCAGGGGTGTCCAAACTTTTTTCAGCGCGGGCCACATACTGGAAAATGAAAGGATGCAAGGACCACTTTGATGTATGGGTGAAATGCTGCTAAAAATGACGTTTTTTCCCCATAATAATACGAGTTTATTCTTGTAAAATTGCGACTTTTGTTCTTCATTCGATTATGACTTTTTTCTTTGACTTTATTCCCGTAAATTTACAGCTGTTTTGCCCATTTCTTGTTTTTTTAAATCTTCCAACTATTTCATTTCAGCTTTCCTCTTGAAAATGTTCTCCCCGTAATTATGACTTTATATCTTTTAAAACAAGAATGTATATTTTCTTTACTTCAACATTGTTACTAAAATGATATTTTTCCTCATTTTACAAGTTTATTTATTCTCATAAAATTGCTACTTTTTTCTCATTAGAAAACAATTTTTTTCTCTTAATATTTTGACTTTGCTCTGGTAAAATTTTGTTTTTTGTTTTTTTTGTATAATCTTCCAAATATTTCAACTTTCTTCTTGTACATTTTCTTCTCCTAATATTTTGACTTCATCCCCATGTTATAAATTTTCCACCAACCTAAGTTTAAAAAATGACAACTTTATTCATTGTTTTTGACTTAATAAAAAATTAAAATAAAAAATTAATATTTCAACTTCATGCTGTTCTTCTTGTGAAATTATAGCATTTTTTCGTTAAATTACATTTTTAGACTGTGCTGCGGGCCGATAAAATCACAGCCACGGTCCGCAAATGGCCCCCATGCCGCACTTTGGACACCCCTGCTCTAGCTCAAAGTCAGCTGTAATAGGCTCCAGCATACCTGCGACCCTAGTGAGGATAAGTGGCTTAGAAGATGGATGGATGGAATTTGTCGAGTTGGATCTTGAGCACAAAGCCTGGGTTTGTGGAGCCACTTTCGGCGTATACCCCCATGACTGCTGGAGGACCGCTGGCGTGCAAGTTAACACTGATTATTACAGAAACTATACCCTACTAGTCTTTTCATCACTCAACACTGCAAAACTTTGAAATATTAACACTTACCCATAAAAAATGCATCTCTTTTCATGATGAAATGCAGTAAATATTGTTTTCAAATGCTGTTTGTTGTTGTGACCACTAGATGGCAGTGTTGACGTGTTGTGATGACCTTTTCCATTTGTGACAATTGTTTCCCTGTTATAATAAAAGAAGTGTTTTCCAGTTGATTGATGCCTCAGACTGCTCATTCCTGCAGCAAATATTGTAATATAAGAAGACTAACGAGCCAAGTGCTCAAGCAAGGACTGCTGTGACGTATACGTCTGCTAACATTGCCCTAATAATATTTCATATTGCATTTTATTCCTGGTGCTCGGCTCAAAAAGTGAGCATATCTAGCGTATTCCCTCAACTGAAAAGCTATGTCGCTTACAGATTGATAATATCATCAGGGAATGCTCTTCTTTTTCAATTTTCTTTTTCTCCATGTCCGTAGGCTCTCAATAAATGGTGACGCCATCTCCCAATCAGTGAAACACCGGCACTTTCATAGCTCATTTTAAGCTGAAAGCCTGGACATAACCTGGTGAGTTCAGCCTAAGTTACCATGACGACACAGCTGCTTAAAAAGAGAGCTACCTTCACTAAACAGCGTTACACTCAACACAGCTCGCTAACCCACTAAACTTGCTTTTCAAAGCCTGATAGTGTGAAGCAAATAAACCAAATAAAATCATCAGTGTGTTATCGTATGAGCTGAGAGGTGTGGTGCAGGAAAGCACAGACAGTCCAAAAAGTTCCGAGCGAACCTTTCCATCTGCTTGTGGTGCTTCTCCTCTCGGGCCTGAGCTTTCATCTGCTGAACCTCAATGGTGTCGGGCTTCCTCCTCCTCATGTACAGCTCGTGGTTGCCCATACACAGCGCCAGGATGCGCTTGTTGATGCGTAAGCGCGGGGCGTAGAACACGAAGTCCTGCGGCGCAGACGCAGCAAAGTGGTCACACAATGCACGGATGCTTAGTCCTTTCAGATCTTACCGGAGCTTTCTTGTCGATGGGCTTGATGACAAACTTCTTGTCGTTAAAGGATATGTTTCGGATCTCACTCCACGGGAAGCCGATCTTTGGCGACAGCCTGAGGAGGCGGGGTTGTGTTTGTGAGCGTTTAAAGAAGTAACAACTTTTTTAAAGTATTTTTAAATGTCGGCTGCTGAGACAAGTGTGTAAAATCAGTATCATTAAGTACAATAATTCCAATCCGTGTACTCGTCAGCACCACAAGAGGGCACTGTCACCAAATAAATGCCATCCCAAGGAATGCAACAAGAAAGGTGAATATATGCGCCCAACCAAGAGCCAACCAACATTGTTGCATGCATGCAGCAAATAAATCCACCAAAGCTTCATATTACTTGTCTTCATGCTCGTAGATGTTCAGCCCAAGGGCGTCGACACCCAGCCAAAGCTCTGTGCCCTTCTTGTTCTTGATCTCAAAGTAGTTGACACCGTACATCTCCAAGTCCTGAGCGATCTTTAGGTACTCCATCATGGCGTCTTCCCTGCACACATAAATACGTTTTATCATTAGACCATACCACCTCCAATATCTACAGTGTAAATACGGTGCATTAGACCTACATTAAATATGACGTAACTATTGTACAGCAGAGGTACTGTACATTGAATATGAAGTAACTGTGGTGCATTAACTATAATGTTACATTATATTTAATGTACCATGTTAACTGGTACATTAGAGGTACATTACATAGGACAAATATGGAGCATTAGCGTAGATAATGGTAACTGTGGTACAATAAAGGTACATTAAATATGAAGTACAGTATGGTACATTAGAGGCACATTAAATATGATTTAACTGTGGTACATTAGCGGTACATTCAATATGATGTAGCTGTGGTAGATAAAAGATATATTAAATATACTATGATAGATCAAAGGAGCAATAAATATGAATGTAAACATGGTACATTAAACATTATGTAACTACGGTACACAAGAGCTGCGTGGACCATTAAATATGACCTAAATATAGTACATCTAGCTCAGGGGTGTCCAAAGTGCAGCCCGGGGGCCATTTGCCGCCCTCGGCTATGATTTTATCGGCCCGCAGCACAGTCTAAAAATGTAATACAACAAGGAAACTTACAGCAGCAAAAATGGGAAAATCAATCAAAAGTCAAAATATGAAGAAAAGAGTTGTAATGTAGCAAGGAAAAAAAGCCATAATCTCACAAGAATAAAGTAATAATACGAGGAAGCTGAAATATTAAAGAAATAAGATATTAAAGATATTAATTATAAATATTTAAAAAATATTAAAGAAAACAATGAATAAAGTTGTACATTTTGGAAACTTAGGTTGGGGAAAAATGTATAACATGGGAATAAAGTCAAAATATTAGGAGAAGAAAATATACAAGAAGAAAGTTGAAATATTTGGAAAATTATACAAAAAAAATCAACAGCAGAAATTTTACTTTTATTTTAAAATTGAGTAAAGTCAAAATATTAAGAGAAAAAATAGTTTTCTGATGAGAAAAAAGTTGCAATTTTATTAGAATAAACTTGTAAAATGAGGAAAAATATAATTTAAGTAACAATGTTGAAATAAAGAAAAAATACATTCTTGTTTTAAAAGATATAAAGTTCTAATTATGAGGAGAACATTTACAAGAATAAAGTTGAAATTAAATAGTTGGAAAAACAGCAGACATGGGGAAAAAAAGTAATAATCGAATAAAGAATAAAAGTCGCAATTTTACAAGAATAAACTCATTATTATGGAAAAGTCATTTTTAGTAGCAGTTCACCTTTATTACCTACTTGTAGCTGAATGCAGTTGTTTCATGAGCTACATACAGTATAGCTTCTTAGCATATCTCTACGTGCTGCTTTACTAAATATCAAAGTGGTCCTTGCATCCTTTCATTTTTCAGTACGTGGCCCTCGCTGGAAAAGGTTTGGACACCCCTGATCTAGATAAATAGAGAAATTCACGTTTCGAGCAGCTCTCCAAAAATCATATAAAGTCATAATTAACAATAAAAGGCAGGACAGGCAAGATAAGAAACAAAAGAAAAAAGGAAATAGAATAAGAATAAATACATAAATGAATAATATGGAACGGTTCACTTCCAATTTGTAGCGCAATAATACATAATAATAATGCGTAATAATAATAATAAGCATTCATGATAAGGTAATAAGTCCTGTCCTGTGTGTTTTAATCGCTCCCCCCCTCTGTTATGTTGAAAAGACCTGCTCAGTCTTTCGGTTGAGCAGGCCAGTGATCTTCTGTTGGGAGTTGATGCTGTGCATTGGATGATGCCGGTGTAAATATGGCACATTAAAAGTGATGTGAATAGGGTACATTCCGGGTGCTTAGACCATTGTACTGGAACTACATTCAATACGGTGTATGATGTAAATTTGCGACATTAGACGTACACCAAACACAATGTCAAACATGCTGTAACTATGATACATTAGATGTATTTAGACCAGTAAGTATGATGTCAATTTGGTATCCGAGACACACACAGGTAGACGCGTGCGTACACACGCAAACACACCTGAGCATGCTCCTGTGTTCCTCGTGCCATGTCTGTATTCTGTCCTCCCACTGCTCCTTTGTCAGCTTGTGTTGCTCCAGAACTCTGCAACACACACAAACACAAACACACACGTAATCCAACAGGTAATTGTGTGATGTAAACATGCTTGTGTGTGTGTGTGCATGTGTGTGTATACCTCTGTGGCAGCAGACGGTCTGCAGCCAGGTAACCAGGCTTATGGACATCGTTGCTGTAGTCTCCATACTTAGCCTGGACGGCATAGGAGGCCAAGAGCACGGCGGTCTCAGGAGGGCAGTAATTCTCATCGTTCAGTATGGCTTCCTTCACCTGCAGGTACACACACACACACACACACACACACACACACACACACACACCTTAGCATCCGTGCGGTGCAACCTTCATCTGTGAGTGTGTTGTGTCAGAGTACCTGCAAGAAGAAGAGTCTCTGCGTGATCTCCTGGATGAGTTCCTCTGAGACGTCCTCTGGAAAGAACTTTGCTCTGAACTTGAACTGCAGCGGGTTCTCCTTTTTCACGTCCTGCTGCGTCACCTGCACAGAAAAAAAACACCCGGAATGTGAAAGACAATATCCTCCTTGAGGAAATGACAAATGAAGGGAGTCGTGTCGCCCACCTTTTTGTTGAGCTTCAACCACGTCACGTAGCCTTTGCTGTCAGTGTACTGCAGGCCAAAGAACCACACCTCCCTCAGACCCACCGTCTTCACCACCTGGCGGCACACAAAGGTCTCCTTCAAAAACGCTTTAAAAGAAGTCCAAACTGCTTGGTACAAACATCTGAGTGGACCATCAGGTGTTCAGACTACAGGCGTGTATTTCTGAGTAGGTGTGTCTTCTTAGTCTGGAACTTCTCTCTCCATTCGTGGTTCCAGGATAAAAGCAACCCTCGGGACCAAGCAGACATTGGTTTGCTCGCATGACAGCAATCACAGAGGATGCCGTTCATTTATAGGAAACACACTACTTGACAACTGAAATCATCACAATGGGACACAAAAAAGCAAAACGGAGTGAGGTTCCCCTTACATGTGAATGGGAATTAGCCTGGCACCTCAGAATCGGATGCCTTTACACTTTCATTCTTATTTATGAACTGTCCAAATCATCAAACAAGAACATTTTTTGACAATAGCAACAACGTGTTATACAGTAAATGCAGCGAGGTTCCCCAGGCTAATGAAGTTAGCATGTCAATAACTTTGGTACCTTGTGAGCGTCTGATTTCATCTGCTGGACTGACTGTCACTTATTCTTTATTCTTATATTATCTTGAACTTGGCATTTGAGTTTGAATGTGATGCTTAGCTCAGAACCTCTAATTCTGCTGCCCTGATGTCACAGCCATTTTGAAAAATACTTTACGACAGGGTAGTTAATAAAGACTACAGTAGATCATTCATTTTCCACACAATTGATCAAAGAACTTGCTTTGATAAGATAAAGTCAATTAATTGAGGTTCCCCAGGCTGGTGAAGTCCGGATGTTGATGCGCTCGTATTTCTCTACAATACTCAGACTCACTTGCGAATTTAAATGTGGAGACGGATTGGCTCATGATTTAAGACGACAGATGTATTGTTACACGAGCGTCTCTGAAGCTGTGATGTGTCCTCATAAAAAGCAGAACCCATAAAAAGAACCACACACACACACACACTTGTTTTCCTTCCTTTGCATCATTGAAACCTTTCAGTCACTGAACAATGCTGAAAGCTGCCCTTTAGCACATGCACACCCCCACCTACAAACACACAAAGAGATCTTTGTCAGTCTTGTGTTCTACAGAACCAGAAACCGCCCAGACCCGACCAAGCACCTACTGGCACACATTTCGAGTGTGGAAGGAACAACAAAAGATGACTCAGAGGGATTCTTGGGAGAAAAGTGCTTGAATGTGTTAGTGTGTGTGTGTGTGTGTGTGTGTGTGTGTGTCTAACCTGGTCAAAGAGCTGCTTGCCTGTGGTGTTGGGCTGGATGGCGAACTCCAGCTCAGCATCCATGGTGGTAACACGGACGTTCGTCTGCGCAAAATAAAGAGGAAAAATAAAATTAAAATATACAGTAAAAACCTAACTTACTGTTTGCGAGAAGCCGCTTTTCATAATTGGCTTTTAATGATCAATTGGGTAGTGACCGAAAGGACAAGATCGCGGGTACAAGCGGCCGAGATGAGTTTTCTCCGTGGCGTGTCTGGGCTCTCCCTTAGAGGTAAGGTGAGAAGCACTGTCATCCGGGAGAAACTCGGAGTAGAACCGCTGCTCCTTCGCAGTGAGGTGGCTTGGGATGCTTCCCCGATGGAGGCCTCGGGGACGACCCCGGACACGTTGGAGAGACTATGTCTCTCAACTGGCCTAGGAACGCCTCGGGATCTGCCGGGAGGAGCTGGACGAAGTGGCGGGGGAGAGGGAAGTCTGGGCTTTCCTGCTTAGGCTGATGCCCCCGCGACCTAACCTCGGATAAGCGGTTGAAGACGGATGGATGGATGGATGATCAATTATGGCCTGTTTTATGCTTTAATTGGACAATAGCCTATACCACATGTGTCAAACTGGTGCCATGGAGGGCCGAGACGCTGCAGGTTTTCTCTCCAACCAGTTTCTTCAGCAGGTGATTTAATTGATGAGCTCCTTCCCTCAAACTGAAGGTGTTGATCATTAAAATCACCTGCTTTAGTGACTGGCTGGAAAGAAAACCTGCAGTGTCTCAGCCCTCCATGGCACCAGTTTGACACCCCTGGCCTATAGTATGTGCCACTCAGATGTCTTTGGTCAGCATACCGTATAAGGCAACTACCAGACACACCGTATGTTTTATTATGCACGTATTTTGTCAGCCAGCCACCTCTGGCATCTCGTGTCATCTCATATCGTTCCAAATCAATGTCGACTAGGATAGAGCTGCAACATCTCATTGATTAATTTGATTTGAAAAAAGCTAAAATTTCTATTCTGTTGCATCGATGATTCATTTAACAAGTGTAACTCATAAAAATCAATCACATCCGGATGGCAGAGAGTGACCGTAGCGTAAAATACGCAGAAATTGTCTGCACAGCTGCTATAGAGTGACAATGGAGAGAGGTGGCTCAAAGAAAACCGGGACGAAAGGGTCCAAAGGAAACGACACAAGCTGTCAAAAGTTTGGGTTCATTTCAAACTCAAAAAGACAGACAACATTCCACAGCACTACTACAGTATATCCATGCTGTAGCACATTACCAGAACCAGCTACCTATTTATGGATGACCTGGTTTTAGGCTACACTTGGGATTTTTGATCATATTGTACACCTCATTGTGCATTCTGCAGCATCCAAAACGTGTACTTTGACCAAACGTTACTCCTCATTAAACGTAAGCAGCATATTCCGCAGTGTCGCTACATGTGACTCAAGGAAGAGGACACGCTAATGAGCGGACATCTGCATTCACACACAATGTGCCCTCCAGAGTATTTCTGGGTCATTTGGTTGTCAATATACAGATAATAACCAAAGTGACACTGATTCAAAATCAGAATTATTGTGATTTTTATTTAAAGTAAAATTTTTGCTCAAAGAGACAGAGTCCATTTTATTTTCACTGGGGTGTTTTTTGTCTTGCTTATTTTATTATGTTGTTTGTTTAATTTATTTCAAAGCTCTTGACATTCCAATTACAATATTAAATACTCTTCAGAAATTCAAGTTCATTGCTTTTGTACTCACATTATTATGCCAAATTTTATCATTAAATTAACGGAAAAAAATGTGGACTATAAGATAGTTTATCTGCAATAATTTTCAGTACAATTGCCGTCCAGCAACATTTGTTATTGTGACAGGCCTAGGCGCTGTCATATAATAAGACTATTAACATCAACAAAAGCTACAAAATACAATATACACTGGTGTGAAAATGTGTTTGACGTCTTCCTGACGTCTTATTTTTTTGCAGGTTTGTCACACTTAAATGTTTCAGATCCTCAAACTAATTTAAATATTAGTCAATGACAACACAACCGAACACAAAATGCAGTCTTAAAATAAAACTTTATTATTAAGGGGAAAAAAAAAAATCCAATCCTACATGGTCCTGGAATCTGGAAAAGGTTATAAAGGCATTTCTAAAGCTTTGGGACTCCAGCGAACCACAGTGAGAGCCATTATCCACAAATGGCAAAAACATGGACCAGTGGTAAACCTTCCCAAGTGAGGCCTGCCAAGCAAAATGACCCCACGAGTGCAGCGACGACTCATCCGAGAAGCCACAAAAGACCCCATGACAACATCCAAAGACCTCCAGGCCTCACTTGCCTCAGTTAAGGTCAGTGTTCATGACTCCACCATAAGAAAGACACTGGACAAAAACAGCCTGCAGTTCCAAGACCAAAACCACTGCTGAACAAAAAGAACATTAAGGCTCCTCTCAATTTTCCCAGAAAACATCTTTATGATCCCAAAGAACTTTGGGAAAATACTCTGTGGTCTGACGAGACAAAAGTTGCATTTCAGAAAAAGAACATCATACCAACAGTAAAATATGGTGGTTGTAGTGTGATGGTCTGGGGCTGTTTTACTGCTTCAGGACCTGGAAGACTTGCTGTGATAAATGGAAGCATGAATTCTGCTGTCTACCAAAAAATGCTGAAGGAGAATGTTGGGCGATCTGTTGGTGACCACAAGCTGAAACCAACTTGGGTTCTACAGCAGGACAATGATCCTGCTAAACTGCTAAAGCCGCAGATAAGGATGTGTGATTCAGAATATGACATTTTTTAGGAATAAGTCAGACAAAACATTGGAACTCAAACTTTCATCTTCTATTGCATCATGTGATATGATTTATTCCCACAATAGTTAGCTTCCTTTTACACGTTGACGACAGTGAAGAACGTGACAATGTTCCTCACGTGACGTAAGCACACTCAAAAGGCGTGAGACTCCGGCGTCATCGTGCAAAAACTTCTTTAACTTCTTTATGCACTCGAGCACCAATTAAGAAGGTGATTCATTCATTGTGTCGCCGGTGTCATTCATGTTTTATTATGTCTACAAGGTACTACGCACTTTGTTTCAAGCAAAACAATATAAAGAACTCCACCACCGGCTAGCCTATGCTGCTAACAGTGGTTTAAAAGAACAGACTGAACAAATAAATGTCTATATTTGTCACAATTCAATGGTGAACTGTGGAAGAATTTTGTCCGACCCGAATAAATGAACGGTGTACATGCGCGTAGTATGTGTACACACACACAATAGTCTCAGACAATTTGGAGTCATTGTGTGGTTATGATAGGCTATACATTCAGTGATACCAAGCGTATAGCGTATAGCTAAAATTTGCGAAATGGCTATCTTTAGCTGACAACAAACATATCAAATGCGCGTGGGTGATGTGGGGTGTGGCTTGCAACGTCGGCGCAAAAAGAGCGCGGAATGTACACGTTAGCGTGTTGGCAGAATGTACACTTATGTTTATACTTGACAGTTACGAATGTGAAGTTGTGACTTAAAATACTGCCTGTGCAGTTAAGGCTGAACTCATTCAATCCCAGCCATTTTTCAAAAGACAACCCCTTCAGTAGCGGCCATTTTGACTGATCTTTCAAGGTACACAGAATATTGTGTTCTATGGCTATATAAACATGGAACCTACCAACAGACTCCCGTCTTTCATCAGAAAAAGAAGGTTTGTTTCTACCTTTTTCGGTTCTTTAGTAATCAGCAGTAGAACATTGCTAAGTTTCAGGAAAATATCAGTTACCGACTAAAACAGAGAAAACCAGCTTTTTGTGAAAAGATAAATTTCAAGCATAAATTTAACTTTGACACAAATATTTTTTGCTTCACTCCTAATCAAAATCTTAACACCAGTTGAAAAATTGCTAGAATTTGCATTTTGCACATTTGGATCTTAATGAGGTTTTAAGTAGAGCTACAATACGCAAAAACAAGAAGGGGGAGTGAGACAAAAAGCACTTTGAAAAAGTCATTTATTGAAAACAACAATTAAACTGAAATAGGCTGTTTATCAGCTGATCAAAAGTTTAAGACCATCACTCAAAAAATAACAAAAATCTCTTCAAACCAGAACAACAAATGTTCTCAGTAGGACTCAGTAATGAGGAGCTCCACCGTTCTTGTTCATCACGTCAAAAATGGCTTTGGGCGTGCTTCATGCCAGTGTTTCCAGGAGGCTAGTGGGAACATTGCTCCAAGTGGTGAAGATGGCTTCACCAGGGGCATCAACTGTCTGGAACTGATGGCCATTTTTATAAACTTCCCTTGCCATCCATCCCCAAATGTTCTCTATGGGATTTAAATGAGGGGACCATGCAGGATGGTCCAAAAGAGTGATGTTATTCTCCCTGAAGAAGTCCTTGGTCAAGCCAGCATTGTGACCTGCAGCGTTGTCCTGTTGAAGAACCCAGCTGGTACCACACAGACGAGGGCCGTCAGTCATGAGGGATGCCTGCTACAACATCTGCACGTAAGTCCCCGTCGTTTGACGACCCTGCACCACCTGAAGCTCCGGTGCTCCACTGAATGAAAAAGCACCCCAGACCATGATGGACCCCCCTCCACTGTGCAGGTAGAAAACATCTCAGGTGGGATCTCCTTGTCATGCCAGTAACGCTGGAAGCCATCTGGACCGTCAAGGTTCCATTTTATCTCATCAGAGAATAAAACTTTTTTCCACCTTTCAATGTCCCATGTTTGATGCTCCCTGGCAAAGTCTAAACGGGCAGTTTTGTGGCGTTGAAGGAGACGAGGTCTTTGAATTAATTTTTGTTTTTTTAAACTCTTTTCCCGCAGATGGCATCTGATGGTTATTGCGCTGCAGTCGGCACCAGTAAGGGCCTTAATTTGGGTGGAAGACCGCGCTGTGTCTTGATGGACAGCCAATTTTTGGGTGTACCACTTGACTTTATTGTTCCATAATGCTCAGGATCTTTCAAAAATGTAGAATGACTGATTTACTGCTCACAACTTCAGCAGCCATGGCACGCTGCGAGAGGCCTTGCTTATGCAGCTCCACAATCCCACCACATTGAAAAAGAGAAAGCTTCTTAGCTTTAGCATCAGGAGGGCATGACAGTGGGAATGCCTGACAGAAAATGAGCATTTGGAGCAGATTTTGGCTTTTATAGCCTGTGGTCTTAAACTTTTGATCAGCTGATAAACAACCTCATAGCACATTGTTGGGGCAGCCCTCCCCTCACTGCAAGACATTTATAAAACTAGAGTCCTACGAAGAACACACAACCTCATCAAGGACAGCACACATCCACAACACTCATTATTCACACTCCTACCGTCAGGCAGACGCTACAGGAGTTTGAAGTCCAGGACCACAAGGCTGGCAAACAGCTTTTACCCACAGGCCATCAGGCTTCTCAACGAAGCACTCACACACGCCGCACGCAACACACGCACACACTCATAGCACTTTATTTATTTATTTATTTGTATTAATGTCTCTTCTGTTGTTATTGTTTAATTTATTGGTACACTAGGTCCCCAACTTACAAACACAATTGGTTCCAGACGACCATTCTTAAGTGGAATTGTTCTTAAGTAGGGGAAAAGGTAATATTACCAATGATATAGGTACTACATGTAGGTGTATACATATACAGTATATGTGTATGTATGTAAATATGACTTTGGATGTAGTAGTAATATTAAACCAGGATAATTAATGAAAAAAACAATAATAAAAGTCATATAATAATACGTAATGATAAATGTTATTTACCTTTGAAGAGGAGTGGTCGAGCATACGTCGTTGTGGTGGAGTTGGAGGAGGAGTTATTGGAAAAAAAAGGACAAATGGTCGTCGTTAGACTCTTCTAAAAGAGGTAGTGTTCTGTGGGTGGTGTAGAATTAAGCAGTTCTATTAACTCTTCATAAACTTTAATCACACGCTCTGTCCTGGTTGTATAATTTAGCTTTCCATTTAGCTTTATCTCCCTAGCGTCTAACTCTTCTTCTGTTGGTCCCATTAGCAGTGTCACAGTGCCCTCTACTGGTCAAGCATGTACAATAGCAGTATAAATACTGATTGAGCGACTACAAGGCAAAATAAAATAAAATATAGACCAGTCGGCTTGTGTTCGTATCAGCGAATGTTCGCTAGTCAGGTGTTCGTAAGTTGGGGACCTAGTGTATTTATGTTTCTTATGTTCTTATTAATTTTGTCGTGTTTTCTTTTTTTGGGGGGGGAGAATGAACAGAACAAGAATTTCATTGCATAGTAGAACTACTTGTTTTACTGTGCATATGACAATAAAACTCTTGAATCTTGAATGTATTTTTTTGTTGTTTTTTTTGTTTAAATTACAAGTTCCAAATGTTTTTTGTCTCACTCCCCCTTCTTGTTTTTGCATACTGTAGCTCTACTTAAAACCTCATTAAGATCCAAATGTTTTCCTACAATTTCCCTACAACGCATAACCTTGTGCACGCTACACTCCTCCACGCTCTCTCACTTCCTCCTTTGTCATGCATGATTCTTCCATTCTCATCATCCCTGCTGAGCTCTTATCAAATGCACTTCTGCCACCTTGTGGCCGTTTTCATGGCTTAAAATTGCTCTGAATTGAAATGCATTAGTGGAGAGTCCTCTTTTTGCCTCTCACGCCAAAAAACCCCATAAAAGACGCATAAATACGCTGTTGGGCTCGAGTGTCCGGGTTTATAAAAACGCATAACTACGTCTATGGTACTGAATGAGTTCATAATGACCACAGGTTGACCCTTAAACAGGTTACTTCCATTTCCATTGTTTCCTGTGAGAATAAGTGTTGAAAGAAAAAGGTTGGAAGTTATTAAATGGTTTTAATGAGTTACATTTAAGCATAATGACGCACAAAAAAGTGCAGCTGTGCAGAGATAGCAGCATTAAAAAACAACTTTTCTTCCAGGAAATGTTTGTAAAAATGGAAGGCAAACGGAACAAGGAGCAAAGATGTTTTTTATGTGACATTCAGATGGTGCAACAGTCTGTGTGTAGATGTGTGTGTGCACGTGTGTGTGTGTTTGCGTGCTTATCAGCGCTCCACAAACAGGCTTCACACGTAAAGAACACATACACACTGTCTACTGTGTGCAGCATGGACCGTGAACTGCTTAAATACATGCATCACGTCCTTGCATTGTGTGTGTGCACGTATGTGTGTGCGTGTGTAATGGGGGAGGCAGACAGAAAAGGCCTGAGATGAAACTCACAAGAGAGCAGTGGTCAGTTAAGACAAAAGATGCACACAATAAGACCAACAAACACACCACATTTTGCAGACAAAAGCTAACCCCCATAAGTGCATCTTTTTGGGAGCGCGTGTGAGCAGGGCCATATGTTGCCTTCAAGGTCACTTAATGTGCATGCATCGCTGCAGCTTGTTGATAAGGTTTCCACGGTAGCGGGTGGTAACCTTTTCCATCCATTTTCCTGCAAACACAGCAGTGTGGCACACAAACAGGGTGGGGGTTTCCAATCTTCGGCCAATCAATGAGGCAAGATGCTATTCCTGCTAACCTGTGGTTGCAACGTGAGGAGTCAATGAAGGACATGTCAAGTTTTTGCAGCCATGTTTGTCCGCCTGTACGGCACACCACAACTATCCATCTGATATCATTATTTTTAATAGCGATGGTTAACGATGGATGATAAACTTCAGAATACCTTCAATCAACATTATTTTTGAGCATGTCACATATTGCTTTAACACTTAAAAAACAGGGGTGTCCAAACTTTTTCCATCGAGAGCCACATACAGTCGTCGGCCCTCGCTATATCGCGGTTTTCCAAAACATAATTAATAAATGATCGCTGTGTCATGGTTGATTATGGCATATTATTAGTTCAAATATTGAAATAATATGGAGACTGGCTACTGAGCCAGCAGAGCCGAGCCAACATGCCATGGCTGAGATCGAATGGGGAAAAAAAGGTTCTCCTCTCATTCCGTGTGGAAGTGGTAAGTTTTTGGCTTCTTTGTCCTTCTTCTCCACTCCGTTTGAAACACTTACGTTTAGAATAAGTAAATTGGAAAGGCTAGCTAACCAGTTTAGTGGAGGCCGCCTGTTATGTCCCTGCAGTCATCCCGTAGCCTGCGCAATGTGCTGTAAACAGGGAATAACAGTTGATTGTTTGTTTCTCATCATGTTACGACTTTTAAAAAAATAACATTACTTTAACCTTATGCTACTAAAATGACGTTATTTTTCCTCATCGCATTACGATGTTTTTCTCGTAAAATGCCGACTTTTCATGAAATGTATACAGCCACAGAGCATGCTGGTGTAAAGCACCACAATGTCATTGTTTTCTTGGTTGTCTCACGTGATGGCATGTTAGTACTCCACATTACCTCACCTTATTTTGTAACTTGTCTATTTAGAAGTGAAGACATTTAGCTCTGATCCTCAGGTCCTGCAGCTTTCTAATATTTTTGCACCATTTTTGCTGGATCAAATAGCGAAAAATGCTAGTTTCAGACCCAGAGCTTGAATGAGTGTATTAGTCAATGGCATTGGCTGTAAAACTACTGCAGAAACATGTTTGTGCTTGCTAGACAAACCAGAGTGCCATTAAAGGATCATTCATTTTCCCAATGATCAAAAAAAGGACATTTCCTCGAATGCTCGCCCCCAATCTGGGTGCCGGGGGTAAAAGAGGTCACCGGGCGGCTCAAAGGCTCAGACAGACGTGGTGAAGTGGTCAACCAGGATTATCCAGATTGTCTTACGGGTTAACGAGAAAGAGCAAGGAGTTCCAGGTTACAAGAAGCATAATAAACGCAGTCCTTCTACAGAAGAATGCTGTAGTTAAGATACAAGACGTGTTCGATGCAGTGACTTGTAACCTTCCTGTCTCGTAACAATCCAGGCCAGCCTGCCAGCATGTACGCCTGTCCGTGTGTGTGGAGGGGGTTTGCCGAGGCATCAGGACCGCCCGGTGACACTGTTTGTGTGTGCGAGTCCAGACTCAGACAGCCATAATTAAAAGCCCTTTGCCTCTAAGCTGGTTAGCAGGCTGGGAGGGCAACGACAGCCACGTTAACATCTTTACCTGTGCCTCGTTTTACAACACCCCCACCCCCATCACCTCCTCACCCCGTCCACTTTCACTCGGCTGTTTACCACCTCCAAACCTCCAATAAAACACCCCACACTAAACAATGTAATTTTTTCCCCCACACGGAATAATCTAAGTAGAAACAGTCTGTTCCTGAGTCGAACTCCCCCACCATAAAACAGTTGTAAACTTAAGTCGCATGTTTATCAATCCAAACTCTCATATACAGTAAGTGTAAAAAGAAGTGAAGCGATGTGAATAGTAAGATGGAAAAACAATAAAGGACTCAGGACAAATGGTGAAATGCGACACGTCATCTTTCTAAACACGGGTCTTACCATTAACGGAGCCCTGCAGACATGAAATAACACCCCTATAGTCACCTTTGCACTCCTATTATTCATTCTTTACACCACGTTGCCATCAATGTGCAGGCTATGGGATCACTGCAGGTGCACACCTCTCATAACATATAGCAAGCTACCAAGCTAACTAGTTAGCCTCCAATTTATTTGTTCTCAATTTTAGAAAGTGTTTCAAACGGAGTGGGGAAGAAGGATAAAGTAAGAAGTACCACAGATGTACCACTTCCACAATCACATGGAACGGGCTAACTTTTTTTCACTCCATCATGTAGTGTGACGGTAATGTAATGTCTCATTAATGGAACATTAGTGATGCCTAGTGACCAGAATACTACATGTGACTTGTCTTTCAATATTTTGGACTAATATTAGGTAGGGATGCTCCGATCACTTGGCCACCGATCAGTATTTCGGTAAAAAAACACATGATCGGCATACGGTATGCTGATAAATGCCTTTCAAAGCCAATCACAAAAAACAATCGGCGTGCGGCGACAAACGCTACATGTCTGCTGGGTCACGCTGGGTTGCAAACACTCATATTGAGCCGACAAGGGGCGTACTTTGCTGCGAGAATCAAAACTAGTCTGGAAAACCTCAATGGCTTCAGTTGGACAGCTTGCCACAGGCTACGCTAATCACTCTCTTATCAAACCTCTTGCCGTTTGTTTCATGCATCTTTGTTTACACGCTTTGCCTAGCTATCACTGGTGGCGGCTAGCGAGCTAGCAAGAGTTATCAACCGAGCTTCTGGTCTCCGGACCCCATTTTGTTTTTAAAACCAGCAAGCAATGTTGGACGTTCATGGGTTAGTACGTAGTAACTTTTTCAAGTGTCACGGAACAATTTTGCTCTCGTCATTAAAGTAATTACTGTATGTCTTGTCCTCAAAACGCTATTTGTGTGTGGTGGTTTAATGAACATAAACACATGATGGTGATGCTATCACAGGGGGTCTCCGAGCTCGCCAGCTGATTTTGAATAGCTCACCAAAAGGCTCAAAGAATATTTGCTTCAACTCTTAGTAGTTTCTTTTTATTCTAACTGTTGAATTCAGACTTATGCCTTTCTATAATGACAAATGAACACAAAATAGCATGAAGACGATGGCTGCACTGTTTGCATGGAGATCAGCTTGGTAAATAAAGTACAAGTAGTGCACAACTGAAATGTTGCCAGTCATAAAGAAAACACAAATACTTGACAGCTCTACTGGTGATGAGAGGTGGACACCCCCTGCAACCTGGACACCCAATGTATTCTGTTTTAACTTAAGCAGGACAGATTTCTATTTAATAAAAGATATTTATTTGTATTATTTTATTCTGCTCATTTTGCTATCTTGAGCTAAAAAAATTAATTTCCCATGTATTCATACTACACTAAAACAAGCATCAAATGAAATTCAGGTTTGCGTCAAATAGTACAAAAATGATTTCACACAAAAACAACTAAAAAAAAAAATCCGCCCAAAAGTTTATTTTTTAATATTGTATTATGTATTTTCCAGGGGCCCTTGGAATTGTCTAATGATGGCCCTGGCCAACAGTCAATCCATGTGATCATATCGGCCAATCTCACTCGTGGATGATCGGTATTCAAATTGGCAGCATAACACCCAGATCAGCGCATCCCTAATAATAGGCCATAATCAAGCCCAAAACAGCGCTCATTTGTCAATGAATTATTTG
Source organism: Dunckerocampus dactyliophorus (assembly GCF_027744805.1). NCBI lineage: Eukaryota > Metazoa > Chordata > Actinopteri > Syngnathiformes > Syngnathidae > Dunckerocampus > Dunckerocampus dactyliophorus. The sequence continues at coordinate 2,656,239 of NC_072827.1, forward strand.
CCAAAGAAGACGTAGCAGGAGGGATCAATACTGCCAACTTAGCAACTGCTACATTTAGCACGCTAGATTCCAACTCCACCCTGCCCCCCCATCACAGAGCACTCACTTCCTGCTTGTGACCACAAATAGATTGCAGTCCTGTGGAAAACACTGACTGTACGACTTAGTTCCGTGACTTTGGCTAGAGACATAAGGGCGGCAATAAGGAACTTTTGAATGCGCGCCTGATGACGGTTTGATCTGCAAATTTATGACTGTATTTTGGTCATCCATTCATGATGTTCTGTCATTATTACAGTAAATGAAGCAATGATTATTATTCCTTGAGGAGGTTACAGCCAAATGAGTGAGGTTTGATGCCTCTAATTAGGGGTCACCAACGTTTTTCCTTGTGAGAGCTACTTTTACTAAATGAAAATGGCCAAGAGCTACTCATTTTTGTAACATTTATTTTCAGAGCTTATTTTAAACCTAAACAAAGCAAACATGCTTGTTTTACCAGAACATGAACAAAACGCTGGTGTCCACAACTCACATGTTGTATTTCACAATGCATTTCTTTCTACTGTTCTTTCATTATTAACTGAAAACCTGAATGAAAAGCAGGCTTGCGGGCACCTCATGTGGTCGTGGGGGGCTACCTGGTGCCCGCGAGCACCACGTTGGTGACCCCTGCTCTAATTAGACGTAGTGACTTGTATAATTGCCATTCTACAAACTTAAATAATCCTTTTGAAATATTTACAGCCCCGACACCATGTGCAATACGCCACAAGAGATCAATAATGTACGACTCTGCACGTCTCGCAGCGTGGTTTAACAGACCACACACACACACACACACACCTAGGGGCTGATCCAAGTATATAGAAAATCCATACGCCTTTGAAGAGATTCTACAGCAACATGTGACCTCCCCCAGGGTGTAATGTTGTTCTTTTGTCGTATTGTTACCATGTTTTTGTTCTCTTTGTTAGCTTTAAGCACATTTACTAGCAAACACATACAATTACTCACAGGTGCTACACAGAAGCTAACCCGTCCAGGTGGGAATAAAAGGTAATGAAAGTATTATTACGGAACTGCTGTCCCACACTTCAGCTCTTATTTGTTTCCCCACCATGTAGGAACAAGGAAACTATCAAGTTGCTCCTGTGTGAAGCGTTGCATTGTGGGCTTTTTATCAAATGAAACACAAGATAAAAGATAAGCAAGGACCAGCTGAGCATATTACATTCGGTAAGCGTGTCTGCTTGGACGCTGAGCCTCTTTGTGCGGACCAGCTTTGAATTCCAGGCCTGGAGGACACCATTAAAACGCAACCTCAGGGGTGCGCCGAGACGCATATTCACTTTTTTCAACGGCCGGTGCAGACAAAGACAGGAACGTTAGGGTCCTCGTGGGAGGTTCGCCGGCTTCACCTGCTACGCGGCTAACAAGCTAGCTGACATGATTTTAACAAGTGTGACTGCAGGGCCCGCGGCGGAGTGCTGCACAACGCACACACCGAGCAGTGAAAGGGCGCAGTGTGTGTGTGCGTGTTGAGGTCACAGGCACAGCATATACTGTAGTGTAACCAGAGTGGGAGTTCCCCTTAAGGCGGCTTGGATGTCGGAGGTGAACAAAGTGCTTCTCTCTGGTTCTTGTTTGTGTGATGCTTTCTCCTGACCCCCGTCCTGAGAAACATTGTTTCCCCGCTGAGGAAAAAGAAGCCCACGTTGCAACAGCAAAACAAAAAAAAAAAAATAAAAAACAAAAAAGAGAAAAATCCCATTGAATGCTGCAGAACATGACAAAAACAGCATTGCTCTTTAAAACTGGCCAACCTCAAAAAGTATTTATTTGGAAACATCATTAAATGTCTGAAACAACCGATGAAAGCATGTTATGACACTGTGTTCTTATTGAGCGTCTCCACTGGCTGCAAGAACCATCAATAACATCTTTCACACTGCCTTTTAATACTATAGCTTTTTCCTGCCTTTTCGGGAATTGGGGAACAGTCGGTCTGGCGTTTTTCCACCTTTGAAGGTTTCCTCAAATGAGTCGTGAGCGGCACAGTATTTAAAAGATTAGTAGTAGTTCTGAAGCAAAGGATATTTCACGAGATTGGAACATGGCCATAAATGTCTCTATCAAAAATGTTTTATTATGCTGTTAAGACAATAAAAAAAGGTTAATTGGACAAACATGGTTTACCGACAATAACAAAACCTAACATAAACTTTCAGTAACCAAGGTGAGAATGACAGGCGAGTTAAAAAAAAACACTCACCGGCTTGGGCATCTTCATCCTCTCTCTGCCCTGATGCTTAGAAAAGAGAAAGAAGTCGTCCTCCGTCTTCCTGCCTCTCTCAGGGCCACCAGCGCCTGCCAGGATGACAAAAAACGACAACGCATAAGGACAATGAGGCCCTTCACGCTGTGTTACGGATAAAATAATAAAAAACTTTACCAAAGATTTGTGCAGCTCACTTCTAATTTTATCAAATGTCCACCACAAGCTATTCTGAAAGGGAGGATTTACATACGGAAATGAACCTTCCTGGAGCAAACTGACATTTCTGGAATCTCATCCAAGACTCCAAGATTAAGGACATTGACTTTGATGTGACACCATTCCATCACTGCATCGTGAGGTCAAGCCTGAAGCCCTGAAGGTACTGTCAATGCTCCAATTAACACCTCTACTCAATTAGAGTCTCTCCAAAAGCAAACAACTGCCCATGTCTCTAATTAGCCCAATGTCATACAGCTGTGGCTGTAGGCAGCCTCCTGTTTTTATTTATTTTTTACTAAAATGGCATTGGCTGGATGTGATGTACCATGGGTGGGCAGCATCCAGCAACTTTATCTACCTCTACATGCACTTTAAAATGTTGCTCCTCAGCTGTCCACGTGAAAGTCATGCGTGCTACACGCTGGCCATCGTATTCTCTACAAAAGAGGGTGTCCAAACTTTTTCCACCGAGGGCTACATACTGAAAAAATCCAAAGGATGTGGGGGCCACGACCATGTTAAACCACCCCGTGTAGATATGCTGAGATGTTTTTTATATTTCAAGAAAAAAAACCCTGCATCTTAGCTTTGTTTTATCGGTGACAAAGCATATTATTGGTATGAAGGAACCTTTTCTCCTTATGTTTTGCTTTTTTGCTCGTTTTTATTTCAAATTTACAACTTTCTTCTCATATGTTTTTTCTCTTAACTCATTCAATCCCAGCCATTTTTCCAAAGACAACCCCTTCAGTCCATTTTAGACCATTTTGACTGATCTTTCAAGGCACACAGAACATTGTGTTCTACGGCTATATGAACATGGAACCTACCCAAAGAAACATTAGACCCCCGTCTTTCATGAGTAAAAAAGGTTTGTTTCTACCTGTTTCCGTTCTATAGTAATCAGCAGTAGAACATAGGCAAGTTTCAGGAAAATATCAGTTCCTAACTAAAAAAGGGTGAAAACCAGATTATTGTGAAATGATAAATTTAATTTTCACTTTGACACAAATATTTTTTGCTTTTGTGACAGCTCAAATATCTAAACAACTATACCAACATGAACACAAAAATAGGGTTGTTTTACGTCAAAATAACAATTTACAAATATAACACCATGAACTATTTACAATTTTCATATTTGGAACTGAACTATGTGGGTGCATGTGGGTGCCAGCGTGCGCGCATTAAAATTTCCCTACAATTCCTAACCTTCTGCACGCTACACGCCTCCACGCTCTCTCACTTCTTCCTTCTTGTCGTGTGATTTTTCCATCCACGTGATCTCTGCCGAGCCCTTATCAATTGCACTTCTGCCACCTTGTGGCCGTTTTTATGGCTTAAAATTGCTTAAAAAGTGAAATGCATTAGTGGAGAGTTGCGTCATCGCCTCTCTTTGCCTCTCGTGCAAAAAAACGCAAAAGACATAAATACGTTGTTGGGATCGGGCGCGTGGGTTTATAAAAACGTATAAGTACATCTTTGGTATTGAATGAGTTAGTGTGTCTTCATTCTCATAATATTTTGACTTTATCGTAATACAGTGTTCCCTCGTTTATCACGGTGGATAGGTTCCCAAAATAGTAATAAGTGAAATCCGTGAAGTAGCCAACTTTATCTGCCGCTGTCGTCGTCCTCCTTGAACCGAACAGTCATTTAGTCGGTTTAGTTTCTTCTTCTTCTATTGTTTATTGGCGGTTCGCAAGCAGCTCACACAGTTTGCTAGCAACAGTACCAAAGAGATTGACTGACAATGGTCTACAGCCAATCAGGACGCATAGCACAATGGGCGGGTTCTCCCTTAGCCAATAAGGACTGTTGTGGCTCTGTATTTATTGTCTGCTGTGGGTTCCTAATATGCTCGTACAGGCACGTACACACGCAGACGAGGTGGAGCTGCACACGTCTTCAACATGAAACTACCCTCTACTGGTAGCAGTAGTAAATACAACAACAGACACATACAACAGAGCACCCATAGATCGCTCTAATGCAACACAAGGACGCAGAACACAATGTGTGTTCATATGCTGTTAAAAAAATATTCAAAATTGCACTTAAAAAACCCGTAAAACAGTGAATCCGCAAATGGTGAACCGCGAAGGGAACACTGCATTACAACTTTTACCTAAAATTGCAACAAGTTTCTCATAATATTACAAATGTTGAAAAAAATAAATTTTTAGTCTCTAATATTTCATTTATATGCTATTTTTTCAGTTATTACAAATTTATTCTCGTAATAGTTGTCTTTTTTCCTCGTAAAATGTCTGCTCTTATTTTCCTTTTTTGCTGTTTTTTTTTAAGTTTTGTTGCATTTTTAGAACGTGTGCTGAGGGCAGCTGCAAGCCGTACTTTGGACACCTCTGCTTTACAATGTAGTTATCAGCGTTATTATTGCTGGCTCGGCATTACCACTCTTACAACATTGGTTCTAATTTCCTCTGTTTCCCTTTCCACTTGCTCATGTACTCCAGAACCTTGTTCAAGCTGAAAAAACAATATGTTCAATATAAAAGGGGAGTTTTCACAATAAGAACCTTTGTCCAATTATCACTTGCTGAAATGTATCATACGTCAGCAAGTTGCTTTGCGGCGTTTTCAGGCTCCAATTGGCTGTCGTCGTGCTAACCGGCCGCCCCGAACGAAAAAGTTCTTTCCAATTTTCAGTTAGGTCAGCACTGATAATAAATGTCTGCTGCTGCTGAACATATCTGACCCAATGAATTCTTTCAGCGAGATGAGGAATATGCTAATTTTTAATCCCTCCTCTGACTAATTCCCGACATGGAAGTCGTCAGTCGTCATAATAACCTCCAAGTTAAAGCCCTGATGGTACAACACCCCCCCCCGTCCCATTAAGCCTCATCCAAGCTAAGAGAACGAGCACTGAGATGAACCCAAAGCATACCTTGACCTACATACTCTATATAGTCTACCTGCACCAGGAGGACTGACAATACCTAACAAAGGCACTCTACATCTACATGATGGCTCCGTGGGGGAGGCGGGGCTTTGTTCATCCGTATACTTCATGTTCCCGTCTACTGTTACACCGACACTGGTCATTTTTGTGATTACTTTTGATTGGATCAAGCACAACAATCAGCTTTGTTCCCCATCCAGCACCGCCAAATGTGATTGCAGACAACAAAATGCAATACACTTAATGGCCAAGGCTTTACAGCAACACACAACCAGCAGTGGCTGACACACATCTAAAGTGTGTGTGTGTGTTGCTCTGTTCAGCCACAACAACGGCATGTGTAAACCTGCAGGGTCTGCAGTGCGCGCGCTCAGTTTATCATTTTAATCACATGAACGACTATTGGTAAAACATGGACAGAATAAAACAACACTATGAAACCAAAGTCAGAGAATTACAAGAAAAAACATATTTTATAGAATATTTTTTGAATATTAAATATATACTGTATTTTACTGTAAAAGACAGAAGCCATAAATTAGTATTTCAGGAATATGGTCGCCATATTCTGAAGTGAAGCGAGGTTGTCATTTTTAGTGCAAAAATGTCACAAGTGTGACAAGAAAAAAAATACTATTAGAAACAGTCAAAATACTCAGACTTGACAAGAGCTGTAGCAATGAATCAATGAAATTATAATGAATTGATCAATCTACAACTGTAATATATATATATTTTTTGCTATTATATTGTTCATTTTGGACATTCAACACACTCACGCAGTACATTACAACAGGGAGACACTTTTGAACATCGGCAGGGTTCACCATGAACTTTCATTTAGCCTCTCAGACTTTGCCTTTCTTCTGCGCCGGGAGAACGCAGCAGCCTGCGGGTCCGGTGAGCTGAATACCCGGCGAGCAAAGCATCCGAGGCGTAAACGAGGCAAGCGAGCCGGCCTGCATGCTAGGCTAAAAGATAGAGCGACGAGGCCACCGCTACCAAGCCTGCTGCTAGCCAACGTCCGCTCTCTTGAAAACAAGATGGACGAACTACGAGCAAGGATTACAGCTCAACGTGAGATCAGGGAATGCTGTGTGCTCACCTTCACAGAAACCTGGCTGACGGAGGATATACCGGACTCGGAGATCCAGTTGGAAACATTTGCTGCTTACCGGGGAGATCGGACTTTAGCGTCTGGTAAACACAGAGGTGGCGGCGTCTGTGTTTACGTAAACAAACGGTGGTGCACAGACGTACAGACGATGGAAAAGCACTGCTCGCAGGACATTGAGCTGCTGATGGTGAAATGCAGACCTTTTTATTTACCTCGTGAGTTTAGCGCTGTGTATTTAACTGCTGTTTACATCCCACCACGAGCTAACACTGCTAACGCACTAGGCCTCCTGCATGACATCATTGATAAACACGAGACCAAACACCCAGACGCTGTATTCATCATATCTGGCGATTTCAACCACTGTAACCTCAGGACTGTCCTCCCCAAATATTACCAGCATGTGAGCTTTCCCACAAGGGAAAATAACATCCTGGACCAAGTCTACAGCAACATGAAAGGTGCTTTGAAGGCTGTTCCAAGACCCCACTTTGGAAAGGCCGACCACATCTCTATATTCCTTTATCCAACATACAGACAACTTCTTAAACAAGCTCCCCCTGTAAGTACAGCAGTTAAAGTGTGGAATGAAGAAACTGATCAAGTACTTCAGGACTGCTTTGGCTGCACAAACTGGGATGTGTTTAAAACTGCAGCGGGGAGGGAAGATTGTACTGTTGATTTGGATGAATATGCTTCTGCTGTTACTGGCTACATTAGCACATGCATAGAGACTGTTACCACCACCAAGTATTACAGAAAATACCCTAACCAAAAACAGTGGATGAACTGTGATGTAAGGGCTAAGCTACGTGCTCGTTCGACTGCATTTGTCATGGGCACCGCTGATGACTACAAAAAGGCCAGATATGACCTGAGGAGGTCCATACGGGAGGCCAAAAGACAGTACAGACAGAAGCTGGAGGGCTACTATTCCACCTCAGACCCTCGGCGCATGTGGGCGGGGCTCCAGCACATCACAGACTATCGCCAGCGGAGTAGCGTAGCCACGTCCAGCCAAACCACACTTCCAGATGAGCTGAAAGAGTTCTATGCCCGCTTTGACACCCAAACTCCTGATGAGCAGAGAGGGTGGCTGGACTTGGGGAGCACACAGGACTCACCTCTCATGGTGACATCAGCTGATGTGCGCAGGGTTCTAAACAAAACAAACCCACGAAAAGCAGCAGGGCCAGACAACATCTCAGGACGTGCACTTCGGGTTTGCTCATCAGAGCTAGCTGATGTGCTTGCTGACATATTTAACCTGTCGCTTGCACAAGCATCTGTACCGACCTGCTTTAAGTCCACCACCATAGTGCCCGTACCCAAGAAGAGCAACGTGACCTGCTTGAATGACTATCGCCCTATAGCACTCACTCCTATTGTCATGAAGTGCTTTGAAAGATTAGTCATGACCCACATCAAAAAGAGCATCCCGGCAACTGTGGACCCTCTACAGTTTGCATATCGCCAGAACCGGTCCACGGATGATGCAGTCAACACTGCCATCCACACAGCCCTTTCTCACCTACAGGGCCAGGACACCTACGTCAGAATGCTATTTATAGACTATAGCTCTGCTTTTAATACAGTCTGCCCCCACAAACTCACAGATAAGCTCCTCACACTTGGCCTGTCTCCCTCCCTCTGTAACTGGGTGTTTAACTTTCTCACAGGCAGGCCCCAGTCAGTCAGAGTCCACAACCGCACATCCAGCTAAGGAATTGTGAGCACTGGGACCCCACAGGGGTGTGTGCTGAGTCCACTCCTCTACACGCTCTTCACGTTTGGTACGGTAACTGTACAACACGTGATAGGAAGGCACTCCAGCGGGTGATCAAGACCTCACAGAACATTGTTGGGGCAGCCCTCCCCTCACTGCAAGACATTTATAAAACTAGAGTCCTACGAAGAACACACAACCTCATCAAGGACAGCACACATCCACAACACTCATTCTTCACACTCCTACCGTCAGGCAGACGCTACAGGAGTTTGAAGTCCAGGACCACAAGGCTGGCAAACAGCTTTTATCCACAGGCCATCAGGCTTCTCAACGAAGCACTCGCACACGCCGCACGCAACACACGCACACACTCATAGCACTTTTATTTATTTGTTTGTTTGTTTGTATTATTTACTTGTATTAATGTCTCTTCTGTTGTTGTTGCTTAATTTATTGGTATTTATGTTTATGTGTTTATGTTTCTTATGTTCTTATTCTTTCTTGTGTTTTCTTTCTTTTCGTGGGAGAATGAACAGAATAAGATTTTCATTGCATGGTATAACTGCTGTTTTACCATGCACATGACAATAAAACTCTCTTGAATCTTGAATCTCTTGAATATCGTTATTCGATTCATCGTTCTTTTATCTAAAAATGTAAATATCCTCTGATTTCAGCTTCTCAGAAGTCAATATTTTTTAATTTCCTTAGCCATTCGTGAAAGCAGACCTATTATTTCAAGGTATTCCCTCTGCATGGACCAGTATGAGATTCTGACGGTATGATAACCTTGGGCAAAAATATCAGGCTTTTATAGTTTGACGGAATTGTAATTACAGCACTAAACTGTGTTATGTTTGCACGTTTTCTCCCCCGACAAAACCCACAATGTTGACGAAACTTTCTGCACCCAAAAGCCAACCGTCGCACAAAAAGTTGGGCTTCTGGACATGGTGAAGGAAGGTAGAAGTTATGCGGCTGTAGGGAGACATAATGGAATGAATGACTCTTCGGTTCGAGGAGGAGGAGGAAAATAGGACGACAGCAACAGTATGTTTTAACAAGGATACGATAACTTTTCAGCGCAGCGGCGCCGGGACGAAGAGGCACAATCAGGGGAGTGAAATACACACGAGTCATGTAATAATTTGTGTCCAACCTTGTAGGTTGATCATTACAATTCAAAGGAAGGTTTGAACTTTGAGAGTGTTTAAACTAGTGTTGGACGATATGGACCTTTTTAGAATGTATCACATGTAATTAAATGATATTGTCTTGCATAAAAAGCTACAAACCTTAACCCATATCAGTAAATACAATTGCTCAAACAAGCACATTTATTTGTTGCCGTGATAAACGAGGGAACCGACAAAGAGAAAAAAGTCAAAACAGTCATTTTTAAAGCATATCATAAAACACGATGAAAGTGGAACATACGTATTTCAAATAAATCACTGAATTATTGCTAAATAAAATCATAAACAAATAAAATGCAAGTCTACGGTGGCTAATCCTACCACTCAAGTCACAACACAATAAATATTTTCTTTAAAAAAACAAAGCAAAATGCAAACTAAAGCAATCAAGTGGCTCAAGAAGGTCACAACGTAATTCATTTTTAAAAACCTTGCAATGCTACGTTATTATTTCACAGTGGCAGGTCACACTTTTCCACAAGCCTTCGTTTCCGGGCTGTGTGATTGTTGTTAGCAACTGAGATGTTGTTAAGTGGTTGTTGCTTGTTGTTCAGTGGAGAATAAACGCTTTATACCACTTACCCTCCACTCCCGTCTCCTTCTCAATCACATCTCCACGTGAGTAACACGTCGGCCGACAAGGACGCCCTTCAATGCTAGCGAGGAAGGTAACGACTTTTGACAAGACATCGAAGCCCAGTTCCGACTGCGAGGAATAACACAGGCCGTATTTCCACCTGGTGGCCGCGCTGGACCTCCACTTTCTCTCATATTGTAGAAACGGTATGACGCACAATTTTAGTGGTTTTGCCTCGTATTCACACACGTCAGCTTTGACTTTGGAGAACAGTGGCCAACATTTTTGCCTTGTTTCTGATGTGTTCCCAGCTTGGTTCCTAGTTCCTTTGGTCCATCTAGGGCAGGGGTGTCCAAACTGCGGCCCGGGGACCATGTGTGGCTTTTTCGTGGCTGTTTTGTTTTTTTTTTTTTTTTTTTTTTTTATAAATTGGCCCTCGGCACATTAAAAAAGTGAAAACAAAATTTTAAAAAATCAGCAGTAATTTCGCAAAGTATTACAATAAAGTCATAATATACAGAGAAAAAAGTAGTTTTACGAGCATAAAGTCATAACACTATGAGAAAAAAAATTACACTTTTGAAGCATCAAGTTAAAATTACACCAAAAAAGTCGTAATATTACAAACAAAAGAAAAAGTGGCAATTTTTGGAAAATGAAGTTGTGAAAAAATGTGAATATCACAAAAACAGTCAAAATTTTATGGGATTAAAGTCACAGAAAGCTGAAAGATTTGGAAAATAGAAGCAACAAAAGCAAAAACGGAAAAACAAGCAGATGAGAAAGTTCATCATCATAATACCCTTCACCAGCCATAAGACAAACCTGAGGTGCAGGCTGATTTTCTTTTTAAATACGTTTAGCTTGTCAGCACATATACACAGGATGGTTTATAAATTGTAAAAAATCTAAGTGGCCCTCACATGCTTTGATTTTTCAGGTACGCAAATTAAAGTGTAAACAAGTCAGAAGTTTACAAGCAAAAAAAAAAAAAGTTATTTTCCAAGACGAGGTGTAATTTTATAATAAAACTACTTGCAATGTTACAACAAGGTTGTTTAAATATCACAAGACAGAATATTATGGGAAACAAATGGTAATTTTATGAGAATAGAGTGGAAACATTAGGAGACAAAAAGACCCAAATTAAGAAGAATAAAACCCTAATATTACGGTAATAAAGTAAAAACATTTGGTTATGTTGTTGCATTTGCTTTTTTGAGAGTATTTTTACATGCACTCCTAATAAGAAGACTGTCTTGTCGTATTACAACAACGTACTTTCTTTTTCATACTCAGCAGCAAATAAAACAGTATAGGAGGCACAGAGTGGTTAAAATAATTCCTCTTGGGCGCATTTTGATTTCCGTTGCAGCACACAGACACTTCCTGCTTCAACTTTGACCTAATGCACGCTGAACTGCTTTTTGAAGTGGGTTGGCATCGCTCTCTTCTTGTAACGGCTAAAGATGTAATCTTCTTGCTGCAGCTGCAGTTTGCAGGAAGTCACTTTTGACCACAGATGGCAGAATAATAACGAATGTAATCCATTTCTGTTTGTGTATCACAGCATCAAAGCAGTTTAAAAACAGGGGAGGGGAAGGTAACAAGTTGAGGAAGTCAGCAGTGTATCTTGTACTTGTACTGCATGTAACTTCACCATCTAGGGCAGGGCTAACCAACATGCGGCCCGAGGAAAGTCCGGACATGGCTGAGGCAGAGCGACAGCTTATTAACATCAGGTCCAAAATGGCCAACTTTAGACAACAAGGTCCTTTTAAGCCTCCACACAATGTGGGATTGTGAAAGAGGTCATAAAAACTGTCATTGCTGAGAGAAATCTAAAACCATGCTGCACAGGTATCTTATGTCAAGAAGCAGAAAGCCTCTTTCTCAAATGAGATGTAATTTGGTCCTGACGAGGAGGCGTGGCCGTGAGCTACAAAGGAATGAGCCAATGACCATGCTCCCCGGTTGACGGTGGCCAATCAGCGCCTCTTAAACTCAGCGCTATAGGCTTGATGCATGCAGCGGCTAGCTGGTTCAATAGCAGCTGCTGACGTGAGAAATGGCTAAAATAGAGGCTCCGACATGCAGGGGTGATGATTCAGAGCGGTTTATAGACGAGTCATTGCAGCAAACTTATTCAAGGAGGAAAGAAACATTAAAAACGAGACAGCAGCTAACGTATTCTGGATGCAATAACAAGCACAGCACTTATGTTCGAAATGTAAACACATCCATGCTAACCTACGCCCAAACAGGTTCAATGGAGCAGCCTACTAATTAAGTTTCTTGCTTGCTAGCTAGTTTTCCATATTTATAGATGCTATCATCAGCCAAAAAACAATTAAATGTCCTCTCCAAATGACGCCTACAAGTCCTAAAAATGTGCCCTGGAGGTGTCTGTGGAGGAACGAGGACGCGCGTCTTAATTAGCCTGGCCGCTAATGGAAGCTCCTTGCGTAACATCTTGGAAGTGACGCACCATCACCTAAGCGCCAAATGTGGCACCGGGGGATCCACTCACCCGTCCTCCCGTCCCCGCAGTGATCAAGAACCTGGCTGAGGCGAACAATGTTTGAGGTAACGAGTTGAAATGAGGAGGTGAGGTCCAACTCACCAGCACCGCCGCTGCGTCAAGGTAAAAGGATGCTTGCTAGCTTGTCAGCCCAGCAGCACTCCTCCTTCCTCCTCTGCCTGCCCGGCTTTATATATCCACAGCGACTTAAAATAGCAGCGTCCACCTCCCCCCCACCACGTCCTCTTCGGCGATGGTTACCGGACACGGAGTTCACTGATACGGCCGAGACCCCTCCGCCAAGCCGTGCAAAAGTGCCCACAGTGACAGTCAATATGGCTGACAAAGTTGGTAGTGATAGTAGTGACAAGGCGTGGTAAACTCGCCCTCCTCACCCCTTCATTGCCCCTCCCCGATGCAAAACTTTACACCTTCCATACAGGTCACTTCCGGTATTACCCCTCAAGTGGACGTCCACTCAGCAGTGCTTAAAGATCCCATATTATAGTATGTTTATTTTTTTTTTGTATGGTATTGTCCAAAATAGTTTTAAAGTGCATTTAGCAAGACCTCCTAGGACCACGCCTGTTTGTGTCTGTAGCTTGTTTGTGTCTGTAGCTCTTATGCTAATGAACTGTTTGTCCACACCTGTCTTCATTATACACACACACACATACTTTACATACACTGTAGCTCTGCACTTGCTCAACGTTCTATGTGATCTAGATGCTATACATCACCTACAGGGGTGGACTTACCATTAGGTAAATGCAGGCAATTGCCTGGGGCCCCGAGATTTCCAGGGGCCGCCAAACATCTCAGAAAAACTGATTATTTATTTGTTTCATCAATTTAAAGTGCATACTACTGTTTTAGTCTTAACCCACATGCTTAAAAAGACATCAAAGTGCGTCATTTTTCATAAGCATTTCGACCACTGCGCTCCCTTCTTATGCAACGGACTATTCCACCTTTCGCACGTGTGCAGATTGATTCCGGAAGACAAGAGTGAAGGTGTCAACATTTTTCACGGTCACAACAAACATGGACACAAGGGCAGCAGAGGAGAATGCAGTAGATGAATCTTCAATGTTATCAATTACAGTCAAAGCGTTGTGACTCTGGTTCGCTTGTTAGGTAATCATCATCCCCCAGGAGGATTTTAAATAGGAGAATGTTGTCATATTCACACTTGTTAGAAGATGACAAACATGAATATTTCAAATCGTTTTTGGGGGGATGGATGCGTAACTAGCAACTTAAGCTGACAGATAACTAACAGATTTCAAAAGCAAGAAAAAAGTGGCCGAAATGGCATGCTTACATTTTGTAATTTTTTTTTTTTTTTAAAGAAAGAAGGGTTTTGAGGCCCCCATATGACAGAATAGGCCCCTGATTTTATCTGTAGCTGAGTGGCAGTTGTTTTTTTTTATTTTAGGATGTGTAGCAAAGCCTTTTTTAACACTGTGGTTGGGCTCATCGGGGCAGGGGTTTTTTTTCATGTTCATGACGACATGAAAAAGTGCAACTTCAAAAGTGAGCATTTGAGTGCCTCTTTTATCATGTTTGGTGCTCAGAAACACATACAGAATTACTGTCGTAGCATCGTTAAAAAGTCCATTTTGCATACTAGGGGACCTTTAAATGTTCTACAAAGCAGTTTAGTACATCAAGAGGTCAACGACACCTCAGCTCAGCAAGCATCAAATGATTAACCCTGCATTTTCTTGATTCTTTTGTGGGAAAAGATCAGCATCGACAAGGAGCGGGTAAGAGAAAAAGGGGACAATAGACAGGGAGTTATGTGAAATTCAAAGCAGCAAGACTCCAGTATCACATCATATTCCATTAACTGCACTTAACTTATTTGTACACTTGTATGACAGTTGAGAATGTTAAAAGGTGACTTAAAACATTGCCTGTAGACTTAGCAAAGCCGTTATGTTTGCCGCAGCTTGACCCTGGAACAGATTATTTCTATTTACATGATTTCACATGAGAAACCCCCCAAATCAACTAGAAGACGTTCTACAACATGTTGGAGTGTGTCTGTGGGGATTTTTTTTTGCCCAGTTCAGAAGTCAGAGGTCAATGATGTTGGCCCTGTTCGAGTTCTTCAGCAGCAAACTCCTCCTAACATGCCTTGCTGTGTTCAGTGTGAACAACAAAGGGCCTTCCCAAAAGTGTTCCCACAAATTAGGAAGCATACTAGTGTCTAACTGTCCCCTAAGATGGACAACTAAGTGCACTAGTCCAACTTGTGATGCCCTTACGCTTCTCAACCGCATGTTGATATGAAATTGTGAGGAAACAGTGACACCACGCGGCCAAGACTGCGTACAACAACAGTTGCAAATGTCTCCTCGACAACCAACTTTTAGATAAAGCAACAAAAAAGTCTAACCACATGGATACAATAAAATAAACATTCATCTCAAAATCAAAAGGTTTTTTATAAGGCTAAAGAAAACAATTGGTTCCTCATATTTCTTGACTATATTAACCAAAGGATGATGTCATGGTTTTTTTTAAAGCAGGGGTGTCAAACTCGTGCCATGGAGGGCCGAGACACTGCAGGTTTTCTTTCCAGCCAGTCACTAAAGCAGGTGATTTTAATGATCAACACCTTCAGTTTGAGGGAAGGAGCTCATCAATTAAATCACCTGCTGAAGAAACTGGTTGGAGAGAAAACCTGCAGCGTCTCAGCCCTCCATGGCACGAGTTTGAGAGATGTGTATTAAAGGGACACATCCAGCCATACATTTCGCGGGGGTATGCTGGAGCCTATCCCAGCTGACTTCTGGCGAGAGGCGGGGTACACCGGACTGGACGCCAGCCAATCACAGGTAAAAGACACAATTTCTTAGTGTTTATTTATTTAAAGAAAAATAAACATGAGTCTTGCATTAGAACCTTTTCTTTGTCATGTCAAAATGTGAAGGTTAACTCCACTTTAACAGTTCAATTTGGACTTTTACGTGCACTGGTGCACGTGCATTGATCATTAAAAGCCAAGAGAGGTTTGTCTTATTTGATTTGTCAACGGATGACCTCACACGACACTGCACAGCAGACAAAAGACAATGTGTTTGCCGATGGAGAACCTTTGTTCCTGCGTTCACACTTGATGTTGACAGAGTGATGGTCATTTTTCAACCTTGACAACACCTTTAGCAACCTCTTCATCTTCGTGTAGCCTTACTATCTTATTCTCATTTTTATTATCCTCTCCTATCTTGCCTTGTTTTATTTTTTTAAGTGATTGAGTTTATCATTACATTTTTGCAGAGCTGCTGGAAATATGAATTTCTCTGAGATAAATAAAGTAACGGTCTAAAGGAAAACAGCACTTTTGGGGGGGATTTTGTGTTTTTCTGTGCGTCCTAAAGATATAAAAACAGATACAAACACACAGCTCAGTACTGCAAGTATGGGACCCTCTATAGTCTGCCTATTAAGCCTTCTGAAAAATACACCAAAAAGCTACTCGCCGGCTCGTGACGAACCTCACCACACCAGTGTCGCGCTCACAACGCCTCAGACCATTACAAACAAGGTAAGGCTACATATCTGAGCTGACACCACTACTGCTGTGTTTAAATTTATGGGTTTCTGAGGAAAAGTTAATGCTATGAGTAGGCGTTCGTTTCTGCTATGTGAAGTCAATGTGCCGAGGCACCAGTTCCGGTAATGCTTAGAATGGCCAATATACGCAAAATAGTGCGTGTATTACATGTTATAACGAATGTTATAATGAATGTACCCGTTACCAGGGTCGACGCCAGGAAGTCTGAACAAAAAAAAACACCTTTCGTTTGCCTTTCTCTCACCTTTTTTCACTCCCAGACAGCCGCGGTTGTGACTTGAATGACGCCCTGGGCGGACCGAAGCAAATTGAATGGAAATTATTTTTTCACAGTGCACAAATCCTTACTGTTACTGTAAATTACAATTACTGTTGTAATTTAATTTACTTTTTTTAACCTTGTAATTAACCTGAGGACTGAGGCCCAGCGGAACCCACCTCCTCCGGTTTCATCCACATCACGCGGTGGACGTCTGAGTAGTGATTTGTTGCGAGTTGCTACTAGTTGGGGACGCGAGTATCACGCCTGTAGAGGGCGCCCATCAGCCACACATACCTGTATATGATGAGCGCTGACTAGCAGAAGGGATCAGCGTTTCCAACTTTGTTGCTATATTTAGCTAATCTTCAGACCCCTCTCAGTACTTTTTCAAAAAAGCGTCTCGTGCCAAATCTAGTGAAGAGACTTTTGGCGACTGACATGAACGCATGTATCGCTCTTCTCTCCAAGCAGCAAATGATGCTGTGGGTCCCCGCCCCTTTTAAAAGCACTCACAGGCGACTCTGTCTTGTTTGTGACACTTAAAAAAAATAACAAAATGAAGCAACCGATAAAAGTTAATGTGTAACACACTTTTTGCTAAAATGTCATACCAAATTATGCAAATTGAACAATTATGTCACAACCACATTACATCAGTATACACTACTGTATGTATGTGTGTGTGTGTCACAGGATTAATATGTGACAAGATTTATTGTTTAGCAAAAAACTGCCTTGTGGCGCTAGGCCTGGAACGGTAATAAATGAAGTAATTAATCACACAATAAAAGAAAATGAAGTGGATAATTTTGCCAGCCTCTATATATCGCCATGTGCATGCGTGTCTGTGTTCCTCGTCTCTCGCTTCCAAACAGGCATGAAGAGGATTCACTCTGAGCATCGCTTTCAGTACCTTGGCACGTTTCTTCCATAGAACAACGGCATGAACGAAGTGAGCCCTTTTGTCAGTCATACAGTCTTGTCTCGGTGGGTGGAGGCGGGGCTGCTAGCATATACACACACACAGTGCAGAGGAGTGTAACGTAGCAGAAATTAAGTTAGTAGATTGCAATATATTGTCAGATATATGTTTTATATTTTTTCATTTGACTTTTTATAAAAGTAATGTAAAAATTTCGCCTTGTTTAGTTCTCGTAGACGCAATCTGGTGCATCGTCGCGTCTCGTGACACCCCTCGGGTGTATGTGTCACACATGACGGACATGCTACTCAGGCAGCAGCTCCTCGCCGACATCTTCACCCGCAAAGACGTCGTCGTCCGCTCGTTTCTTGACCCCCGTCCTGGGCGTGTCTGCAGGTGGTCCTAGTGGGTCCACATAGGAAGCGTCTAAATGGGACAAAACATCATGTTCATTGTGTTGTTGTTGTTGTGAAGCGTGTCTTCAGAATGAATGGAATGATGAAGGCTTCCCACCGAGTTCTTTAGGGGTGCTGCTCTCGTATGGCTCATTGGAAGCAGGAAGTGACATCACCTGGGCGCCCAAACGCTCTCCTTTGCTGCTGCTGCGGCCACTGTCTGCAACACAAATGCTGGAAAAGTGTGACCTATGTCCAGATTCTTGTTGAATTATGCAGGAATTAAATCATCTCTTGATTCGAAATCTTTAAAATTACAAACTGTATTTTATTTCTTAAATCCATCTTTAGATTATTTCTATTGTAAAACTATAAGACTGCTTATTATTACAATTTAAAAAAAGGCTTATGATATGTATCAATGACTAAATAATAATATCATCAATTGACAACCATCCATCCATCCATCCATCTTCCACCACTTATCGGAGATCGAGTTGCGGGGGCAGCAGCCTAAGCAGGGAAGCTCAGACTTCGCTCTCCGCAGCTACTTCGTCCAACCTCTCCCGGCAGATCCCGAGGTGTTCCCAGGTCAGTTGAGAGACATAGTCTCTTGAACGGGTCCTGGCTCTGCGGAGGCCTCCTACCGGTCGGACGTGCCCTGAACACCTCCCCAGGGAGGCGTTCGGTAGGCATCCTGACCAGATGCCTGAGTCACCTCATCTGGTTCCTCTCAATGCGGAGGAGGAGCGGTTCTACTCAGAGTGTCTCCCGGGTGACAGCGCTTCCCACCTTATCTCCAGCCACCCTACGGGGAGAAATAATTTCGGCCGCTTGTACCCGCCATCTTGTCCTTTCGGTCACTACCCATAGCTCATGACCATAGATGGGGGTAGTAACGTAGATCGACGGGTAAATTGAGAGCTTTGCCTTTCGGCTCAGCTCTCTCTTCACCACAACGGACCGACGCAGAGCCCGCATCACTGCAGACGCCGCACCAATGGACAATCAAAGAATATATAAAATAGATTTTAATGCACTAACCTAGATTTTAATGATCCATTTAATTCTTTGGCACACTATTATGAGTCTATCATTAATACTGTATTGTGAATTAATGCTACGTCTACTTATTAAGGCTAAGTTTTTGTGGGCTGCATGTTGGACAGGCTTAAAGGAAAACTGCACTTTTTGGGGGGAATTTTGCCCATCATCCGCAATCCTTATGTGAGACATGAACACATACCATATGTCTCTCTCTTCTGTGCGTTCTAAAGATATAAAAACAGACAGCTGAGTAGTGCACGTAACAATAATCCATCCATCAATCTTCTATACCGCTTATCCTCACTAGGGTCGTGAGTATGCTGGAACCTATCCCAGCTGACTTCGGGCAAGAGGTGGGGTAACATAATAATAATAATAATAATAATAATAATAATAACAATGTCGCTGTAGCTTGTTTAATATGCACGTCATGTTGTATCTAAATGGAGCATTGATGGCACTTTTTGGAGGCTTTTTCAGAAGGCTTTATCGGTGGAATAAGTGGGTCCCATGTGTTCAGTAATGATCTGTCTCTTTTATATCTTTACAACACACAGAAAAGAGAAAGATATGTTTTCATGTCTCACATCAGGATTGTGGATGATGGCCGAAACCCCCCCCCCAAAAAAACTGCAGTTTTCCTTTAAATGTGGTCTATGGCCTCACCAGGACTGTCAGCGCTGTCTGCTCTCCTGCTTCTGCTGCCCTCTCGCTCAGCCTTTGCCCTCTGGAGAAAGGCAAGCAATAAATACGAAAATCTTGTGCTTTCAAAACACTATTTGGTCATTTCCCTTGGAGAGGAATAAAGTATCTATGACTCTACATTAAAGCACTGCCATTTATTCACAGTAATTATTTGTACCTGCTCTCTGAGCTCCCTCATCTTCTCAACCTTCTTCAGCTTAGCGGTGTAGTCTTGGACTTCCTTCAGGCCCATGTCCTGACTGAGCCTCACCAAGAAGCGCAGACCTGTTCAGACCAGACACAGTTCTTCTACAAGTACAAGCAGCCACACGGTCAATAAACACAATAAGATGAGCTCATTCAATACCAAAGACGTATTTGTACGTTTTTACAAACCCGAACGCAGGCTCCAGCATACCCCTGCGACCCTGCTGCTGATAAGCGGCATAGAAAATGGATGGCTGGATGGGTATAAATCTGAATGACCAATCCCACAGACATATTTATACGTCTTTTGCGTTTTTTGGCACGAGAGGTGATGACGCAACTGGACACTAACGGATTAAGCCATAAAGTTTTAAGCCATAAAAACGGCCACAGGGTCGCAGAAGTGCATTTGACAAGAGCTCGCCATGTGAATGTGAATGGAAAAAACATACATGGCAGCAAGGAGAAAGTCAAAGAATGTGGAAGAGTGTAGCATGCAGGCAAATGTTAACACATGCACACGCTCACACACACATTTGAGTTCCAAATGTGAAAATTGTAAATACAGTTATGGAAAAATGATTGGACTACCCTCGTTTCTTCAGTTTATTGATCCATTTTACTGCCCAGTACAAATAAAGGTACATTTGTTTGGACAAATATAATGGTGGTAACAAATATAGCTCATAAGAGTGGAATTTAAGAACTGATATCTAGCAACTTCCATGGTTTTCTTGATGACAACCAAAATCACTTAAGTTCTTACATGAATAGCTATAGCATTGTACTGCCATAAAATGTAACTCTTATGAGCTATTTTTGTTGTCATTGTTGTAGTTGTCCAAATAAAAAGGTACCTTTAGTTGTATCAGGCAATAAAATGAACAAGAAATTGAAGAAACAAGGGTGATCTAATCATTTTTCCCATGACTGTAGCTCATGGTGTTATATTTGTAAATAAAATGTTATTTTGTTGTAAAACAACCCTTTATTTGTGTTGTTTGTGTTGGTATAGTTGTTTAGATATTTGAGCTGTCACAAAAGCAAAATAAAAAATGTGTCCAAGTTGTGCGTGAAATTTATCTTTTCACAAAAAGCTGTTTTTCTCCCTTTTTTTTTTTAGTCAGGAACTGATATTTTCCTGAAACTTACCTATGTTCTAAAGAACAGAAAAAGGTAGGAACACACTTTTTTTCCTGATGAAAGACGTGAGTCTAATGTTTCTTTTGGTAGGCTCCTTGTTTATATAGCCATAGAACACAATATTCTGTGTGCCTTGAAAGATCAGCCAAAATAGTCTAAATTGGCCGCTACTGAAGGGATTGTCTTTTGAACAATGGCTGGGTTTGAATGAGTTAATTACACTGAGCGTCGTCTGGAAACCTGCGGTGGACTTCTTTGTATGTTTCCAGAGCTTTTTGGCTGTTTCCTGCAACGGAAAAAGCAAACATTTAAGAACAAGTGGCCAACTTCTTACCTAAGTCAACACATGCTTACCGCTTCTCCTGTAACAGCTGGCCACCATGAGTTGCCACCTCACCTCACTTGGTCTGAGGAACAACATGGCATCAACCTCATCTTCGCTTCATTTTTATTTCACGATATTGTTCTCATAAATCTGACATGGGACATCCTCACTTCATTTTCATTTCACTACATTATTTTGACAACTGACTGAAGGGCTACTTGAAAAGCCACGTTAGCAAACGCGTCACAGCAAGCCACGTGACATCGCTCTCTTCTCCAATTGGTCAGAGCACGAACGTAAGCAGGAAGCCGGCAGGAGTCCTGACTGACTTATCGCTAGTAAACCCAAGACTTAGCAAACATTGTAGTTTGTTGATCACTTCAATAATGATAATTGACAATTTAGCAGACCACAGTACAACGGCAAAAAGGACGAGTGTGTGGTAAGAAGACGTTGCGGGCATAACACACTAGAAAGACGACTGCCGACATCCTAAACGCTAGCATTCTAAACTAAAGACGTGTTTAGGGTTCGTTTAGGGTGTGTAGCTCATGTGTAGTTGTGAACATACACTAACAAACGAGTCACTTTAGGGTGCAGTCGTTGCGCTGCTTCCTTTTTCCGGTTGACGTTGTCGCGTGCTCAAAGCTGACCAAATGGAGATTTGAGCATTGTCACATGGCTTGCCGTGACGCACCACAGTTACGCCTGGAATTCTTATCATGTGGACAGGAGTAAGGAATTTATAGAAGTGCCACTCACTGTACAAGTATGGCTCTCTCAAAGTACTGAATGGCCTTCTCATAGAGCTGCGTCTGGACGTAGTAGGCCGCCAACCACTCGATCACTTCCATGTTGCAAGGGAAGAGCCTGAAGGACTGGACGGTAAGAGCACAGGATGTGACGCACGCTATCGTTCATCAATGAGCTTGCGCACAAAGCTTTAGACCTCGCAGTAGTAATGCAATGCCTGGGACTTGTCCCCCTCCAGGTCGTGCAGATCCCCCAGTTTGGCCAAAGCCTTGGGGTCGTTGGGGACCACGCTGATGACCTGCATCAGCCACTCGATGGCCTGCTGGGGATCCTCCAGAAGCTCATAGCTGGCACACGCTTGTCAAAGGCAAATATGGGAACAAAGAGTGCAGTACTACAGCAAAGTCATTAAAATGGATTCCGCTGTATCTTGATACAATCAGGTCAGCTAATCAAGCCCAGAGAGCAAAGTAAACAAGATTTTATAAGTTCTGTTGTTAATGCAGAAAAAATGGCAATAGATCTACGCAGTCAGCATGATATCGCAGGATACGTGTCAGCCAGCTGATACATGACCTCGGCGCTATCCCTGAGAATGCCGTGGAGCTTCAGGAAGCAGTCCAGCGCGTCCTCCAGACGATTCAGCTTCTTGTAAGTGAGACCTTGGAAAAAGGAGACAAAAACAAACATTTTTTCACCACTCTGTGGTATTTGTGGATGGTGCATCTTTCTCCAAGCTGGTGTTACCCAGGTTTCTGAGGGCCTCGGTGCAGGAGGAGTCGTTCCTCAGAGCTTCCTTGAAGAACTCTGCTGCCTTTACGTAGTCCTGTTTGACAAACTCTGTGTTGCCCTTGCATACAAAAGCTCCTGGGTTGTAGCGGTCGGCGTTCATAGCCAGATCAGCATATCGCTCTGCCTGCTCATAGTCCTTCTCCTGGAACAGCACATTACAAAAAACAAGACCATCCAAGCATCTTTCTCTCTTCCTCGGAATCTGAAGACGAGTCCTACCAGTATGAAGAGGCTGGAGAGGTTGTTGGAGGCGGCGCTCTTCACTCTGCTGTCCTGCTTGGCTACATCCTTCAGGATTTTCATGGCCTTGACGACACAAGAAAAGGTGTCTGATCTCAAAGTGGAGGGGATTTCTCATCGAAAAGCGCCTCTCACCTGGTCAAAGTGCATCTGTCTGAAAAAGGTCATGGCCTTTTTTAACTGCAGGTCGTTGGCCAGCTCCACATACTGGGAGCTCTTCACCAAGTCAACACACCTTTTAAAGAAAAAACAACCATAAATTCTGGTGTATAAGCCGCACCCACTACATTTTTAGGAAAAAAACAGATTTGTAAGTATATAAGCCACACCAGTGTATAAGCTGCACGTGTTCACATCATAAAAATGGCATATTGTGGCGTGCACGAGTCCGTGAGGACCAGGCAGCTCTTTATTTGACAGGAGCCAATCATGAGCTAAGAAAAAACTCACAGCAATCTTGTCAACCCATTGGAAATCGCAGGCGGTCATGACTCAATGTAACAGTCTCGGTGTCATCTTACAAAGAAGACTAAACTTGTCACACAGCAACTTAACACTTAAAATGTAGACCTAATAAATATATAAACAAGTACCTATACGAGTTCATAAAAATCATAAAATCTTAAACATGTTCCAATAATGCATTGCGTCCGAGCAAAGTACATCATTGGAGACATAGAAAATGACTGATCCATTCTGGGTGGGTCACAACCAGCAAGTAAAAAATTACATGATTAAATTACAAATATGTCATGCACAGGTATTGACTGGTTTGTTTTTGTTTTTTACATTTTGAAGTAAAATGGAGCAATATTTTAGTCATCTTCCTCTCTGGTATATATTCACCGCACGGTTATAAGGGAAATATCTGATTTTGTGCTCTTATTTAGTGCAATTTTGGTCATTTGTTTTAATGTGTGCATTATTTGTATGTATGCCTTTTATGTTGTCTCTCATTTCCTTGGAAAACATGCCTTAAATTCCTCTAAAATGCACTTTGGACATGTATTTTTGTGTTTTAATGTTTTAAAATATGACAGGTGATTAAAAAAACAAGTACATTTGCTTGGTTTGACTTCCATCCATCCATTTCCTATGCTGCTTATCCTCATTATGCTGGAGCCTATCCCAGCTGACTTCGAGCGAGAGGCGGGGTACACCCTGGACTGGTCGCCAGCCAATGGCAGCACATATAGACATATAACACTTGGCTTGATTTGGTTTGACTTCATACCAAAAAAAAAAGTAGGATCCGACTTAATGACCACTGGAATGCGAGTCCCAGGTTGAGACCGTTTGAGAACCCCTGTTTTAAAGGCTTCAGCTTTATAAACTACTACTTCAAACAAACAAACCAGTCAAATCCTGCGGCGAAGGAAGCCTCGATGGCTGGAGCGATGAGCTTGGCGGCCGTCATCACGTACTTCTCAGCCCGAGCTTTCCTGTGTGAACAAACAGGGCGAAAATCTGGTGAACTGTACCAAAAAAAAAAAATAAAAAAAAAATGTAATTAAATCAAGTTTTCTTACAACTCTCTCTCCATTTGGTGGAGCTTGTCATCCTTAATGGCCTCAATCAACATGTTTGATTTGATGTCATCCTGAAAGATAAGATGAAACGTTGCCTTACGGTTTGACCCTGGAACAGATTATTGCCAACACTGCAGATGTCCTGACTGCAGTGTTTTTTTTTTTTACTTTTCTCATTGAAATGTTATTTTTACAACGCGCCGAGGGCTGCACTTTGGCCATCCCTGGTATAAACAGACCACAAGCATACTCACATTAGCGGAGATGTACTTGTCTTCGTCGTCGATGCCCAGCGGGACAGAAAGGAGCTTCTGGAAGGCGTTCTTCATTCCATCCCCGTCTCTGGTGGCGTAGTAGCACAGGATGAGGTTGTAACCGGTCCTGATGTTGGGACTCTTGCTCATGATGTGCTCAAAGGATGTGATGGCGTCTGAGTACTGGCCCAGCAGGACGAAGACCGTGCCGATGTTCTGCATGATCTTGATCCTCATCTCCTTGTAGTCGTCTGAGATGTGGTCCAGCGCCATGCGGTAGAACTTAATGGCTTTGGGGTAGTTCTCCTGCTTGACAAAGATGTTGGCCAGGTTCACCTTCAAACGTCCTGGAGGGCAAGTACAAAACACCAACACCAACGTGAGAGAAGTTCAACCTTGAGATGGGATTGGGGGGGGTAGAATACTTTAGTCCACCTGCATTGGTGAACATCTTGTTCTTCACGATGAGTTGGTAGCTACTCATGGCCTCTGGATACATCTCATTGTTTTCATACTGGTTAGCCAGGTTGAGAAGAACCTGGCAAAGACAACAACAAACATCAGGACCCAGTTAAGTCCAGACAGGACTTACAGAAATGCTGCCTGAGTCAGTGAGTAAGTTTCAATGCAGTATTTTATTGATTTAATGTTTTATTTTCTTAGTAGCCTGCTGGTGAAAAATGTAGGTGCAAAGGCGCATGGAGGTAGCTGAGAATGAAATACCAAAATAGGCATGTTCTAGATTAGACCAATTTGCTTATCTTAAGTATTATGTCGGACATACGGTGGTTTGGGTTAGGGTTTGCATGTTTGTCACACTTCAATGTTTGAGATCATCAAACAAATTTAAACATTAGTCAGTGACAACACAACTGAACACAAAATGCTGTTTTTAAATGCAACTTATTAAGGGAGAAAAAAATCCAAAGCTACATGTCCCTGTGTGAAAAAGTGATTGCCCCCTAAAGCTAATAAGTGGTTGGGCCCCCCTTAGCAGCAACAACTGCAATCAAGCGTTTGTGATAACTTGCAATGTGGAGGAATTTAGCAAAATTGTTGTCATTCAGTCACATTGGAGGCTTTTCCTTTTTAAGGTCATGCCACAGCATCTCAATAGGATTCAGGTCAGGACTTGGACTAGGCCACTCCAAAGTCTTCAGCCATTCAGAGGTGGGCTTGCTGGTGTGTTTTGGATCATTGTCCTGCTGCAGAACCCAAGTTGCTTTCAGCTTGAGGTCACCAACAGATGGCCTAACATTCTCCTTCAGCAGAATTCATGCTTCCATTTATCACAGCAAGTCTTCCAGGTCCCCAAGCAGCAAAACAGCCCCAGACCATCACACTACCACCACCATATTTTACTGTTTGTTATGATGAGCTTTTTCTGAAATGCCAGATGTAATGGCACACACAACTTCCAAAAAGTTCAACTTTTGTCTCGTCAGACCACAGAGTATTTTCCTAAAGGTGTTGGGGACCATCAAGATGTTTTCTGGTAAAATTGAGACGAGCCTTAACGTTCTTTTTGTTCAGCAGTGGTTTTGGTCTTGGAACTCTGCCATGCAGGCCGTTTGTGCCCAGTGTCTTTTTTATGGTGGAGTCATGAACACTGACCTTAACTGAGGCAAGTGGGCCTGCAGTTCTTTGGATGTTGTTGTGGGGTCTTTTGTGACCCTTTGGATGAGTCGTCAATGTGCTCTTGGGGTCATTTTGGTTGGCCAGCCACTCCTGGGAAGGTTCACCACTGTTCCATGTTTGTGGATAATGGCTCTCATTGTGGTTTGCTGGAGTCCCAAAGCTTTAAAAATGGCTTTATTACCTTTTGCGGACTGATAGATCAATTACTTTCTTTCTTGGGGTGGGAAATCATTTTTTCACACAGAGCCATGTAGGTTTGGATTTTTTTCTCCCTTAATAATAAAAAGTTTCATTTAAAAACTGCATTTTGTGTTTGATTGTGTTGTCATTGACTAATATTTATATTTGTTTGATGATGTAAAACATTTAAGTGTGACGAACATGCAAAAAAATAAGAAATCAGGACGGGGGCAAACACTTTTTCACACCACTGTATATGAAATCAAGGTAAAAAAAACAACAACTTTCTTTTGACTAACAAGATGGTTTTCATCGAGGGAAAGGCTTCTTGAGACGTCATCTGTACTTCTGTGAAGAAGGTGTCGGACGTTTTGCTCCTCATCCGAAGAGCTTCGTCAGCGAACTAATAAGTGCTGGTAGCCTAGGCCTTAAATACAGTAAGAGTGGGCGGAATTGGTGTGCCAACACCCTCCTTCTATTGGTTCCTTACACTAAGCCTGGGCGGAGTAGTGGTATAATCCTCTCCTGCTATTAGCACCTCCGATAAGAATGAGGAGCGAAACGTCCGACACCTTCTTCACAGAAGTACAGATGACGTCTCAAGAAGACTTTCCCTCGATGGACAACTCCTGTACGACTGAGAGCCTACACAGACGCAAAGATGGTTTTCAGTCACTTTGTATGTTAGATCAATTTGCCTATCGTAAGCAGTGGTGTGTAGAGAGGGGCCAGCAAAGCCTTCTGTGCTGGACTAACCCTTACCAGAAGCACTGACATACATTTCAAACTTAAATTGTAGTATGTGATTAACTAAATTATATTCCCAACAGTCTATTATCTTCATTTTGTAGTGTGTTTCTTGGCTGCAGTGCTTTCTTTCAGAAGTGTATGTGTATGTTTGTCCAATCAGACTTCAGTTTTTATGTGTTGCCATATCAATGTAATCAACCCGGGCCTTCAGAATCAGGCTCCCGGACATCCTGGCAAGATTGACAGGTCGCTGTCACATACACAAAATTAGTAATGGGGCTATTTTTTTTTTTAGCCATTCAGACTTCTGATTTGCCTTCCAGTTCAGTTCTCCCATTAGTTGATCAGAGCAGAGAGGCAGGCCCACTGTCCTGGTTGGTTGATCAGAGAAAATTGTTGCACAAGATAAGTTACGCTCACAACGGCTGACTGAGGAGAAATCTCTGGTGAGCACAGTTGTGCCTCGTTTAGAGCAGTTAATTGGCTCCAGACCCGACCGCGTGGAGCTGAATCAGACTTACAGCGTAGGTCAGATCTACGTTGATTTGTTCTACATTGCCGGACTGCTCCCGCTGTCTCACCAGTGCTCTCTCCTTCCTCTCAGCCTCTTTGGCTTTTTCAAGAGCCTGGCATCACACAAACAACACGACTGGCAGTCTGCATGAGGATGAAGTTGAGTCGGAATGACAGTTGAGTCTGACCAGTTGGGAGTTGCCCGTGCTTTGTGCCATGCAGCTCTCTGTTGTCAAGTCATTTACTTTCTTCTCCAACATCTTGATCTTCTCCTCAGGCCTGCAACACCACACAATTCCACAGAGAGGAAAAAAAAGGTGATTTTGACAGAAACAGGGTGAATCATGAATGAATAGAAACTCACGTGTCGTCTTTCTTTTCTTCAAGCGGGGGTGCCGGGCCCCTGGACTGGCCCAGAGGGTCAAAGACTGAAGCTAATGACACAATCCAGTTATTCCTACTAACAATGTATGGTAATAGTGTGACAACAGCATGACTAAAAATAGTTGTGGTTGGCGACTCACTGCGGGTGGGGGAGGAGGAGTAACCTGCTGCACTGATGGCTGACATGGGGCGAGCCACACCGCCCTGCTCAAGTCAAACACATCAATCACATTGATTAAAAGTAGCGCAAACACTGCAAAATGGCAGCGGGACTGTAAATGCCGAACGTTGCACAGCAACAGTGTATTTTATAATCACATACATAAAATTGGCTAAACTATTCAGCTCCTCTTCTTACCTGCACGGCTCCCGTCACTGGTCTGCTACCTGATGACGGCATGGGCGTCCTCGACTGCAAACAACAAGCACACGTCAGCAAATATGCTCCAACTCAAATAGCTATCAACTCGTACGGCTTGGACTTGGAAAATATGCCGAAAAATCATCATGTGCGCCAAATATTCTTGCCTAAATTATTGTACACACTCGATCATACATCATATTACAGTACAGCAGATACTTGCCTAGTTGTCATTATGACAATTATTGTATTACAATATTACAGCATTTCAACTTTATTCTCATAATATTTCAACTTTATTCTTGTGATATCACTACCTTCCATCCATCCATCCATCTTCTACCGCTTATCCGAGATCGGGTCGCGGGGGCAACAGCCTAAGCAGGGAGGCCCAGATCTTCCTCTCCCCGGCCACTTCGTCCAGCTCCTCCCGGCGGATCCCGAGGCGTTCCCAGGCCAGTTGGGAAACATAGTCTCTCCAACGTGTCCTGGGTCTTCCCCGAGGTCTTCTACCGGTCGGACTTGTCCTGAACACCTCCCCAGGGAGGCGTCCGGGAGGCATCCTGACCAGATGCCCAAGCCACCTCATCTGGCTCCTCTCAATGCGGAGGAGCAGCGGTTCTACTCCGAGTCTCTCCCGGATGACAGTGCTTCTCACCCGATCTCTAAGGGAGAGCCCAGCCACCCTACGGAGAAAACTAATTTCGGCCGCTTGTACCCGCGATCTTGTCCTTTCGGTCATTACCCAAAGCTCATGACCATAGGTGAGGGTAGGAACGTAGATCGACCAGTAAATTGAGAGCTTTGCCTTTTGGCTTAGCTCTCTCTTCACCACAACAGACCGATGTAAAGTCTGCATCACTGCAGACGCCGCACCAATTCGCTTATTGATCTCGCGTTCCATCCTTCCCTCACTCGTGAATAAGACCCCAAGGTACCAAAACTCCTCCACTTGGGGCAGGATCTCATCCCCGACCTGGAGATGGCATTCCACCCTTTTCCGGGCGAGAACCATGGACTCGGACTTGGAGGTGCTGATTCTCATCCCGGCCGCTTCGCACTCGGCTGCGAACCGATCCAGTGAAAGTTGAAGTTCACGGCTTGATGAAGCCAGCAGGACCACATCATCTGCAAAAAGCAGAGACTCAATCCTGCAGCCACCAAACCGGAACCCCTCAACGCCCTGGCTGCGCCTAGATATTCTGTCCATAAAAATAATGAACAGAATTGGTGACAAAGGGCAGCCCTGGCGGAGTCCAACCCTCACTGGAAACGGGTCCGACTTACTGCCGGCAATGCGAACCAAACTCTGACACGGGTCATACAGGGAACGAACAGCTTGAATTAGCTGGTCCGATACCCCATACTCCCGGAGTACTCCCCACAAAATTCCTTGGGGAACACCGTCGAATGCCTTCTCCAAGTCCACAAAACACATGTAGACTGGTTGGGCAAACTCCCATGCACCCTCAAGGACCCTGCTGAGAGTGTAGAGCTGGTCCACAGTTCCACGACCAGGACGAAAACCACACTGCTCCTCCTGAATCCGAGATTCAACTATCCGGCGGATCCTCCTCTGCAGAACCCCTGAATATACCTTACCAGGGAGGCTGAGGAGTGTGATTCCACAATAGTTGGAACACACCCTCCGGTCCCCCTTCTTAAAAAGGGGAACCACCACCCCGGTCTGCCAATCCAGAGGTACTGCCCCCGATGTCCACGCGATGCTGCAGAGTCGTGTCAACCAAGACATGCCTACAGCATCCATTGCCTTAAGGAACTCCGGGCGGATCTCATCCACCCCCGGGGCCCTGCCACCGAGGAGCTTTTTGACAACCTCAGCAACCTCAGCCCCAGAGATAGGAGAGCCCACCGTGGAGTCAACAGGCTCTGCTTCTTCACCGGAAGACGTGTCGGTGGGATTGAGGAGGTCTTCGAAGTATTCTTTCCACCGATCCACAACATCCGGAGTCGAGGTCAGCAGCACACCATCTCCACCATACACGGTGTTGACTGTGCACTGCTTCCCCCTCCTGAGATGCCGAATGGTGGTCCAGAATCTCTTCGAAGCCGCCCGGAAGTCGTTCTCCATGGCTTCTCCGAACTCCTACCATGTCCGAGTTTTTGCCTCAGCGACTGCCAGACCCGCAGACCGCTTGGCCTGCCGATACCTGTCAGCTTCTTCCGGAGTCCCATGAGCCAAAAAGGTCCGATAGGACTCCTTCTTCATCTTGACGGCATCCCTCACCACTGGTGTCCACCAACGGGTTCTGGGATTACCGCCACGACAGGCACCAGCCACCTTACGGCCACAGCTCCGATCAGCTGCCTCGACAATAGAGGCACGGAACATCGCCCATTCAGACTCAATGTCCGCCACCTCCCTCGGAACATGGTCGAAGCTCTCCCGGAGGTGGGAGTTGAAACTCCTTCTGACAGGGGACTCTGCCAGTCGTTCCCAGCAGACCCTCACAATACGTTTGGGCCTGCCAGGTCTGACCGGCATCCTCCCCCACCATCGGAGCCAACTTACCACCAGGTGGTGATCAGTTGACAGGTCCGCCCCTCTCTTAACCCGAGTGTCCAAAACATATGGCCGCAAGTCCGATGATACGACCACAAAGTCAATCATGGAAGTGCGGCCTAGGGTGTCCTGGTGCCAAGTGCACATGTGGACACCCTTATGCTTGAACATTGTGTTTGTTATCGACAATCTGTGACGAGCACAGAAGTCCAATAACAAAGCACCGCTCGGGTTCAGATCAGGGGGGCCGTTCCTCCCAATCACGCCTCTCCAGGTCTCACTGTCGCTGCCAACGTGAGCATTGAAGTCCCCCAGCAGAACAAGGGAATCGCCTGAGGGAGCACTCTCCAGTACTTCCTCTAGAGACTCCAAAAAAGGTGGGTATTCTGAACTGCTGTTTGGCGCATAAGCACAAACAACAGTCAGGACCCGTCCCCCCACTCGAAGGCGGAGGGAAACTACCCTCTCGTTCACCGGGTTAAACTCCAACATGCCGGCCACAAGCCGGGGCGCAACAATAATTGCCACCCCTGCCCGTCGCCTCTCACTGCTGGCAACGCCAGAGTGGAACAAGGTCCAACCCCTCTCAAGAGGACTGGTTCCAGAGCCCTTGCTGTGCGTTGAGGTGAGTCCGACTATATCTAGCCGGAACTTCTCAACCTCATGCACCAGCTCAGGCTCTTTACCTACCAGAGAGGTGACATTCCATATCCCTAGAGCTAGTTTCTGTAGCTGAGGATTGGACCGCCAAGGTCCCCGCCTTCGGCTGTCACCCAGCTCACTCTGCACCCGACCCCTTTGGCCCCTCCCATGAGTGGTGAGCTCATTGGAGGGGGGACCCATGTCGTCTCTTCGGGCTGTGCCCGGCCGGGCCCCATGGGCGTAGCCCTGACCACCAGACGCTCGCCATCGTGCCCCTCCTCCAGGCCTGGCTCCAGAGGGGGGCCCCGGTGACCCGTGTCCGGGCAAGGGAAAACGTGGTCCAATGTTTTTTGTCATCATAGAGGTCTATTGAGCTACTCTTTGTCTGATCCCTCACCTAGGACCTGTTTGTCGTGGGTGACCCTACCAGGGGCATAGAAACCCCTGACAACTTAGCTCCTAGGATCATCGGGACACGCAAACTCCTCCACCACGATAAGGTGGTAGCTCAGGGAAGAGATATCACTACCTTATTCTCATAAAATTATACCTTTTTTTGTGGTAGTACAACTTCATTCTCATAATATTACATCTATAATCACAGAAAAATTACAATAATTATGTCGTAATCTGACAGCATTTTTCTTTTAATATTGCAACTTTATTCCTATAAAATCACAGCCCTATTCTCGCAATCTTTAAACTTTTTTCTTGTGGTATTTTAAAAAAAATTCTTGTAATATTACTACATTATTGTAATAAAATTATAGCTTTTTTTCTGGCAAGAGTACACATTTTTTCTCATAATATTACATCTATAATCACAGAAAAAGTACAATAATTCTGTCATAATCTTACAGCATTTTTCTTAATTTATTAATATTGCAACTTTATTCTTGTAAAAAAGTATTTTTCTTTTAATTATGCTACTTAAATGAGTTTCTCGTTATATATATTTTTTATTTTCCAACTATTTAAACTTTCTTTTTCAAAATTTTGTTCTCATAATTTTGACTTTATTCCCATAATATTTTGACTTTTTTTTCTGGTAACATTAGAACTTTTTGCGCAACCCAATTTTCCAAAAGTTCTAATTGTATTTTGTTTTTCAAATTATGACTTAAAAAAAAAATAATATTTCAACTTTGTTACTAAAATGACATTTTTCCTCATAATATTACGTTATTCCAATAAAATAATGCGTTTTTTCTCGTTAACTCATTCAATAGCAAAGCTTCTACGTTTTTTTGCACAAGGGGCAAAAAGAGGTGGTCACGCAACTGCAGACTAAAAGAAGTCACTTTTCAAGCCGTTTTAAGCCATAGAAAGGGCCACAAGGTGGCAAAAAGGCATTTGATAAGAGCTCGGGATCTTTTGCACGTAAAAGCACTCAAAGAGGACAACGTGAGAGAGCGTGGAGGATTGTAGCATGCGGAAGGTTACGCATTGTAGGGAAACTTTAGCGCATGCACACACATAGTTCAGTTCCAAAAGTGAAAGCTGTCACAAAAGCAAAATATATAAGTGGAAGTTATGCTTTAAATGTATCTTTTCACAAAAAGCTTCTTCCCGTTTTAGTTGGGAACTGATATTTTCCTGAATATTTTCCTATGTTCTCCTGCTGATTAGTAAAGAACAGAAAAAGGTAGAAACAAACTTTTTTTCTGATGAAAGACGTCTCATCTTTCTTTTGGTAGGTTCCATGTTTATACAGTATAGCCATAGAATACAGTATTCGGTGTGCCTTGAAAGATCAGTCAAAATAGTCTAAAATGGCTGCTACTGACGGGGTTGTCTTTGGAAAAATGGCTGGGATTGAATGAGCTCATTCCAACTTTTTTTTTCATAATATTTTGACTTTATTCTTGAAAAATTATTGTTGATTTTTCCATTTTTGCTGTTGTTGTAGTATTAGCATTGTTGTTAAGGTATATATACTGCTAAAAAAATTAGAGGAACACTTCAAAAACACATCAGATCTAAACTGGGGGAAAAATGATCTTGAATATCTTTCCTGATAATAATTGTGTGATGTATTAGTAACAAAATGATGCCACATAATTTGATAGAAATGAAAATGATCACCTTATATAGGGGGGAAATCAAAGACACCCCAAAAATGAAAGTGAAAACTCCTCCCAGATCTGGACCAGGGCATCAATGAGCTCCTGCACAGTCTGAGGAGCAAGCTGGCGGCGCCGGATGGACCTAAACATAATGTCCCAGAGGTGTTCTATTGGGTTTAGGTCAGGTGAACGTGGGGGCCAGTCAATGGTATCAATTCCTTCATCCTCCAGGAACTACCTGCATACACTAGCCACATGAGGTTGGGCATTGTCGTGGACCAGGAGGAACCCAGGTCCCACTGCACCAACGTAGGTTCTGACAACGGGTCCAAGGATTTCATCCCGATACCTAATAGCAGTCAGGGTGCCGTTATCTAACCTGTAGAGGTCTGTGCGTCCTTCCAGGGATATGCCTCCCCAGACCATCACTGACCCACCACCAAACCGGTCATGCTGAATGATGTTGCGGGCAGCATAACGTTCTCCACGGCATCTCCAGACTCTTTCACGTCTGTCGCATGTGCTCAGGTTGAACTTGCTCTCATCAGAGAAGAGCACAGGGCACCAGTAGTGTAGTTGCCAATTCTGGTGGTCTATGGCAAATGCCAATCTTCTCTACGGTGCTGGGCAGTGAGCACAGGGCCCACTACAGGACGTCGGGCCCTCAGGCCACCCTCATGGAGCCTGTTTCTGATTGTTTGGTCAGAAACATTCACACCAGTGGCCTGCTGGAGGTCATTTTGTAGGGCACTGGCAGTGCTCATCCTGTTCCTCCTTACACAAAGGAGCAGATACCGATCCTGCTGAGGGTTGAAGGACCTTCTACGGCCCTGTCCAGCTCTCCTGGAGTAACTACCTGTCTCCTGGAATCTCCTCCATGCGTCCAGGTACCGCAGTGATGCCCTGGTCCAGATCTGGGAGGAGATCCCCCAGGACACCATCCGTAGTCTCATTAGGAGCATGCCCCCACGTTGTCAGGCATGCGTACAAGCACGTGGGGGCCACACAAACTACTGAGAATCATTTTGAGTTGCTACAATGACATTTTAGCTAAATGGACCAGTGTGCTGCATCATTTTTTCACTTTAATTTTTGGGGTGTCTTTGATTTCCCCCCTCTATAGGGTGATCATTTTCATTTCTATCAAATGATGTGGCATCATTTTGTTACTAATACATCACCCACTTATTATCAGGAAACATATTCAACATCATTTTTCCCCCAGTTTAGATCTGATGTGTTTTCCAAGTGTTCCTCTAATTTTTTTAAGCAGTGTATTTAGAATCTTAAAAAGAAAAACAGCCTTTGGACGAACTTTGGACACCCCTATCAAAGCCTATCAAACATAGGCATGTGTGTTTCTTGTTCACAACTGTTATTATCTACTGTATCCCAAGATGGCGTACTTACTCCAGATGAAGAAGTTAAAGGTCGCCCCCCTGTATTAATGTCAGGAAGATGTGCATTGCCCTAGAAAATGTGGAGAACAAGAGTTTTTTTTGACAGTCTTGTGTATAGCATGTTTAAAATGTTTTGCAATAACACCACACACACACACACACACACACACACGCACACACGCACACACGCACACACCGACTGTATGACTGATTTCCTTCCATGACTGCTCCTGACTGCTTCTTGAAAGCCCACATCACTGTCCAGCTCCTTTAAGAAAAATGATGATTGACGCTTGATGGCTTTTAATAAAGTAAATAATAAAAGAAACACACCTTGCAGTCAAACAGTGGATTATAGTCGTTGTAGCCAGAGTAGAGGTCATCCTCTTCTATTGCAAGATGTCGCTTGTTCATTTGTCTTGTTTCCAGGTGAGATCCTTTCACTCAGAAAAACTTGAGGCCAATGCCGCGTTGGAAAAATGGAGGCCTTTATGATGTCATCATTTTCAACCTTCATTCCGTGATGTCATATGACCAATGACGATGCAGTCAGCCTGTGGATATGCGGGGAGGTGTGTGTGTGTGTGTGAGTGTGTGTGTGTTTGTGTTCTAAAATAGGTAGGTGGGCAGGGCCACAACAGAACATACCAATGACCTGTCAATGAAGTGTTTTTTTTTTAACACTGGGAGTGAAATGCATGTCTCTGTGAATATGCTGTGAACATTCTCATTCATGCAGGTCATTGCATTCAGGGCATTCAGTCCATCGCAACTGGACTGTTCGGGTTATCTTTGAAGACGTTTCGCATCTCATAGATAGGACAGTTCTAGTCTAGTTCATGCTCAAAGACTTGGTGGGACAAACACCGGTCAGACTAAATGGGACAGCTCTAGTCTGAGAGCTTGGTGCAACATCCAATCTATTTATTTATACAACCCCTGGCAAAAATTATGGAATCACCAGTCTCGGAGGATGTTCATTCAGTTGTTTAATTTTGTAGAAAAAAAGCAGATCACAGACATGACACAAAACTAAAGTCATTTCAAATGGCAACTTTCTGGCTTTAAGAAACACTAAAAGAAATCAAGAAAAAAAGATGTGGTAGTCAGTAACAGTTACTTTTTTAGACCAATCAGAGGGAAAAAATTATGGAATCACTCAATTCTGAGGAAAAAATTATGGAATCATGAAAAAAACAACAACAAAAGAATACTTCAAACACACCACTAGTACTTTGTTGCACCACCTCTGGCTTTTATAACAGCTCGCAGTCTCAGAGGCATGGACTTAATGAGTGACAAACAGTACTCTTCATCAATCTGGCTCCAACTTTCTCTGATTGCTTTTGCCAGATCAGCTTTGCAGGTTGGACCATTTTCTTCAACTTCCACCACAGATTTTCAATTGGATTGAGATCCGACTATTTGCAGGCCATGACATTGACCTTATGTGTCTTTCTTCAAGGAATGTTTTCACAGTTTTTGCTCTATGGCAAGATGCATTATCATCCTGAAAAATGATTTCATCATCCCCAAACGCCCTTTCAATTGATGGGATAAGAAAAGTGTCCAAAATGTCAACGTAAACTTGTGCATTTATTGAAGATGTAATGACAGCCATCTCCCCAGTGCCTTTACCTGACATGCAGCCCCATATCATCAATGACTGTGGAAATTTGCATGTTTTCTTCAGGCAGTCGTCTTCATAAATCTCATTGGAACGGCACCAAACAAAAGTTCCAGCATCATCACCTTGCCCAATGCAGATTCGCGATTCATCACTGAATATGACTTTCATCCAGTCATCCACAGTCCACGACTGCTTTTCCTTAGCCCATTGTAACCTTGTTATTTTCTGTTTAGGTGTTAATGATGGCTTTCGTTTAGCTTTCCTGTATGTAAATCCCATTTCCTTTAGGCGGTTTCTTACAGTTCAGTCACAGACGTTGACTCCAGTTTCCTCCCATTTGTTCCTCATTTGTTTTGCTGTGCATTTTCTGTTTTCAAGACATATTGCTTTAAGTGTTCTGTCTTGACGCTTTGTCTTCCTTGATCTACCAGTATGCTTGCCTTTAACAACCTTCCCATGTTGTTTGTACTTGGTCCAGATCTTAGACACAGCTGACTGTGAACAACCAACATCTTTTGCAACATTGCGTGATGATTTACCTTCTTTAAGAAGTTTGATAATCCTCTCCTTTGTTTCAATTGACATCTCTTGTGTTGGAGCCATGATTCATGTCAGTCTACTTGGTGCAACAGCTCTCCAAGGTGTGATCACTCCTGTTTAACTGCAGACTAACAAGCAGATCTAATCTGATGCAGATATTAGTTTTGGGAATGGAAATTTACAGGGTGATTCCATAATTTTTTCCTCAGAATTGAGTGATTCCATAATTTTTTCCCTCTGATTGGTCTAAAAAAGTAACTGTTACTGACTACCACATCTTTTTTTCTTGATTTCTTTTAGTGTTTCTTAAAGCCAGAAAGTTGCCATTTGAAATGACTTTAGTTTTGTGTCATGTCTGTGATCTGCTTTTTTTCTACAAATTTAAACAACTGAATGAACATCCTCCGAGACTGGTGATTCCATAATTTTTGCCAGGGGTTGTATAAGGAGGAGGCAGGTCCAGACGGGAATGGTTGGCTCTTTAGTGGTGTCAAATGACAATGGTTAGGATACAATGGAGTGGGTCCTCTGCCCGCCAAGTCAAATTTGCTTAAATATGCATATTTTTTTAATTAATAATAGGCCGCAGTCAACCACAGCACAGCGATATCTTATTAATTTATTTATATTGAAAAACCATGATGGAGTGAAGCTGTGAAATTCAAAGTGCAATGTGGCGAGGGGCAACTGTAGAAAGGGCAGAACGACAGATCTGATTCAGTTTAACTCGTAATTGTGAAGAAAGTTGACTTTTTTTTTTGTAAAATCTGTTCTGTGAAACCACTATTGGTAACACCTGCTAGCCGGTGGCGGTGTTCTTGTATTTTACAGTTTGGGGGCGGTGGGGAGCGCTCGTTTAGTGGGGTCTGTGGAAGCGGTGCGAGCCCAGGAAGGACACAGGGTCACACTACGTAAACAAAAATGGTAAAAACAATATAGAATATTAACAAAGCATGCTGAAAAGGATGGATTTGTTTAAAAGTCTGCTTATTTAATTGATGTCCCTTTCACATGGTTACAGAAAAGTGAATTATAACACACTGACCAA
This sequence comes from Dunckerocampus dactyliophorus, assembly GCF_027744805.1. NCBI lineage: Eukaryota > Metazoa > Chordata > Actinopteri > Syngnathiformes > Syngnathidae > Dunckerocampus > Dunckerocampus dactyliophorus. The sequence goes on from NC_072827.1 coordinate 2,694,620, forward strand.
AATATTAGAAACAGCAGTTGCAAACGACAATGCAATGCACAATAATAAACAAATGAATACCTTTCAGACAGTGTCAACCAAAGAGGAACATTATCTTTGTGAAGGCTGAATATTTACTCTAACTTTCACATTATACTTCATTATGTGATGATGAGATCATCAAAACGGACTTATCTTCATCCCACTCGCTTGCTTCCTGCTGCAGAGAAGGACCCGCCAGCTTTGGACTCTGTTCTCCAAGACTCCAGGCTCTGGTTGCCGTTCCGGACGATCCTGTCTTTGTCCAGAAGAGGCACGCACGTGCAACCCACAGCGATGGAAACGTACACCTCGGAGTAGGAGTGGCGGCCGCCGACACAGGATCCGGACCTCCTGAGTATGACGGAGGGAGCGTAGACGGGCGTGCTGCGGTACTGATCGCTCTCCTGGCGCTCAGGTCCGGTCAGACATCCCTTACACAGGCAGTAAGCCTCTGGGATGTGGCGCGGGTATCTGGTTGGGTCGTAAGAGATCCTGCAGACGTAGTTTTAGAAAGCATCAGTGAGTGTTTATATTTAATACAGAGCAATGATTCAATTGTAAAATTGTTTTTTGGATCAATTTCCCGTTTCTGTCAGGTCTTAATATGTCATTCCAACTGTGGGCTTGGCTGACATTACAATTATTTAATTGACCCATGGGCTAGCTAGCTAGAGTGAGCCCTATGAAATCTGCCTAGCAACGAGTGGCTGGCAAAACATGTGACCAGAAAAAGCTGAACAATTCTGGTCATGGTAGGCTAGCTAGCTAGCTTGCTTGGCATTTTCAAATATTACCCTCTTGAGAAGATAACAAAACAGGTAAAGCAGGGTTCCATCTCCTACTATAATTTGGAAATATTTAGCTTTTGTAACAGGTGCCAGCTAGTGAACTTAAACATTTGCAGCCAAATAACTCCACTACAAATTTATTGGACACACAGCAACATCAGGTGGTTCTTCGTGGGCATTGCACCCCCTCGCCTAGACCACAGTAGTGTTTAGTCTACTTTGTCCGCGGGTCATCATTTTCATGTAAAAACAATTTTGATGTTCATATGTTAAGTTTATTCGCGGAGGAGCTCTGACCTGTATGCCCAGGGCGAGACGCTGAGCAGGTTGACAGGCAGGCGGCTCTTGCTTTCGGCCGGCGCGGACCGCGCAGTGCTGGGGCAGTTCAGGTTGACTTTGTCCCGGGGCTCCAGCTGCAGGGCGTGGTGGAAGGCGCTCAGCACTCCGACAGAGAGACGCCCGAACATCTGCTCCAGGATCTCCTCAGGAAGGTCCAAACACGAGCGCGTCCGCGGGACCTTCTTCCTCACCCGGCCACCCACCGCGGTGTGGAGAAGCAGCAGTGCCGCCAGCAGGACACGGAACCCACGCTGCATGTCAAGTGTCCTCAAGCCCACGCAGGAAACCCTCACCGATATTCTCGCCTTGAGACGCAAGACAGCGCTTGGACTTTTGAGCTCGCTCCTGCGGGCTTCTTTGCAGCGTCAGAATGTCACATTGTAACAACAAGCCACTCCGGCGTGGACACAGTGGGACCATCTGTCCACGCTCTCATTTCAAATGCTGCCTTCCACCAAAATGCTTGTAAAGTCCAATCCAACTCAAAGCGAGGTCCTGTCTTTTTGCCACGCAGATCGAGCGCAGCTAATAAAACATCTAACGTGGGAGTGGGCGGTCCACACTGCAGCTGTGCGGCTGCTCTCAGGATCAAATATGACCTGATACTTTCACATCGTAAAACCATTGTCGATTATTGGTTGCTTCTTTTTTTAAAATTATTTTTACACCCACTTCGTCAGGTACACACACTTCTAAGAGAAACTTTACAAAGATAATGCTCACTTTTGATTGGCAGTCAGAGAGGTAGTAATGCTTTTTGTGCTTGTATGACTGCAGCTCGTTATAACATGCAGCTGAAGTGATTAATATTAACATATTACACACAAGTGTCCGTGTGATCCAGTGCACTTTGTAAAGGCAAAATTATTTTATTGCTTGATCTCATTTGACTGTAAGTGTACTAGTGAGTGTATAACTCGTATTTATTAGGGCTGTCAAATGATTAAACACTTTAATCAAATGAATCCCAGTTTTCAAATTAATTAATCATGCTTATTCACCATTTGCCACTATGTGTGAAATATGCTCATTTCTACTCCCTTTTAAGAACAAAACGATTCAACAACAGGACAGGATTATTATTAACTGCTCCAAATTTACTAAAAATGTAACTCGAGCAAAGAGATAGCACACGTGCCTAACACTAGTCTCTTCAAAAGTAGCACAATATTCAGACTCTGTGTGACTGTGTGGGGACGCTCCGCTGTGCTTCCGTCTGCCGTCATAACAGAGAGGTGTGGCTTGAGGTATGCGTTAATTAATGAAATAAAATTAGTTATCGCCGTTAAAACTATATTTTTGACTGCCCTAGCATTTAAATGTGCGATGGATCAAATAACAGCTGCAAAAAAAATAATGTCTATACAAACGAAGACTCATGAAAGCACTTTGTATTTTACAAACGTAAACGAGGCAAAACAGGAAGTGAGCTCGCACCCCACTCCTGAGCATGCTCGCGTTACTTCCTTAGATTTGTCTTGAAATGCAGTTTTGTGCACAAGACTGGACAGAAACCAGTCCAGGTTCAGGTTCAGGTTTAGGTTTAGGAAAGAGGTAGCTGTAAAAAGTTGTAGTTGTAAAGAAGATTTGTGCAAACTGTGGTGAAGCTACTCAGGCAGCAGCTCATCTCCAAGGTCTTCGTCCGCAAAGTCGTCGTCATCCACTCGTACCTTGGCCCCCGTCTTTGGTCGCTCCATCAGGGGCCCCAGTGGGTCCACGTAGGAAGCGTCTACACGAGACAAAACGAATGATGACTCAAGAAAGTGAAGATACGTGCTACCATAATGTTAAAAGCAGCGTGATTGGCAGGTTGGAGAGTTGAAGGCTCCTCACCGAGTTCTTTAGGGGTGCTGCTCTCGTAGGGCTCGTTGGAAGCAGGAAGTGACATCACCTGGGCGCCCAAACGCTCTCCTTTGTTACTGCTGCTGCTGCGGCCACTGTCTAAACACAACATACACTACCTGTCAAATGTTTTAGAACAACCCAATTTTTATATATATATTTTTAATTGCAATTGAAGTCGTTCAAGACCAATGAATATCTTGAAGTGTTGAATTGCCAGATGTTTAAAAAAAAATAATAATAATAAAAAAGGTACGTTTACCCAAAAATCTCTGAATTATCCGAAAAGGCCATTTTCGGGGACCACAAAATGGGTCAACAATTTAAGCCGTTCTGCACAAATGGAGGTTGATCAAGCCTTGACAGTTGGTGATACTAATTCATACAGGTTTTAATTATTTGGGAGTACTTACAACCTCCTCCGTCTGCATAAAAGCAGTGTTTGGAACATGCTGTGGTACTATACTCCCCTGGGCATCGGTATTGTACTGCAGAGAGTAATGTGTTGCTACAAAAAAGGCAATTAATAATGGAAGAGAGACACACCACATTAACACTTAAAAACCTACGTTAAAATTGGAGGTGTTCTAAAACGTTTGACCTCTATTGTACATTACTTGCAATTCACCATCTTACCCTCTAGTTGAATTAGTTTCAGCGACTCAGACTCAAGTCAACACGGTGGGGACGTGTATCTCATCTGGGTGTCACTTTTAGTACGGAGCAGACAGAATGGCTACAGGAATTTTCTCCAATAATGTTCACCATATAGACAAAAGTATTGGTGCACAAACAGGAAAGGAAATAAAAGTTAAGGTAACTTTGCGCACTTCTGAGAAGACTTTTACTGTTTTGAAGTGTCTGTAGGAATTTGTGTGTCCTTCTAAACTATCAGGACAGACATGCTCAGAGAGTCCAGCAGCCCATATGTGGCTGCCAGGTAACCACGGTGACCGAGGGCTGAAAAAACATAAATTAGGACATATTCTGTCTTCCTTGAAAGTCCCAAACATCTGGCACAAAGCCTCAGAGTGAGACCTCTGCTCCACGTGTGCTGTTACACAACTCGAAGTGACACACAAGAAGGATGACAAGAAAGTAACACTCAAGCTTCTACTTCGATTTTCGTACCCTTTAAGAGAGGGGCGTCCGAAGTGCGGCCCGGGGGCCCAGTCTGGAGCTCCTTTTTTAGTGGCCAGCAGTAAGATGAGCCCTTTTCATGGTGAACGTTGGGCCAAAGCAAAGCTGCCATTTGCCACAGACTCTGTTCAGATTTTTTTTTATGGACAGAATTTCTAGGCGCAGCCAAGGCATTGAGGGGGTCCAATTTGGGGGCTTTAGGATCTCATCTCTGCTATTTGCGGATGATGTGGTCCTGATGGCCTCATCGGGCTGTGACCTTCAGCGTTTACTGGGGCGGTTCACAGCTGAGTGTGAAGCTTCTGGGATGAGACTCAGCACCTCTAAATTCGAGGCCGTGGTTCCTGGCCGGAAAAGGGTGGATTGCACACTTCAGGTTGGGAGTGAGGTCTTGCCCGGAGTAAAGGAATTCAATTATCTCGAGATCTTGTTCACGAGTGAGGGAAGGCTGGAGATCAAAAGGCGAATCGGTGCGGCAAGTGCAGTAATGCGGTCGCTGTTACCACTGTGATGCAAAGACAGCTGAGCCAGACGGTATAAAAGTGCGGATCTACTGTAATACACTTTGACACCTGTAGCATAAAGCTGAGATGTAGGCTGTTTTTTATTTAAATATATACAGTAATCCATCGAGGGAAAGGCTTCTTGAGACGTCATCTGTACTTCTGTGAAGAAAGTGTCGAACGTTTCGCTCCTCATCCGAAGAGCTTCGTCAGCGAACTAACAAGTGCTGGTAGCCTAGGCCTTAAATACAGTAAGAATGGGCGGAATTGGTGTGCCAACACCCTCCTCCTATGGTTCCTTACACTAAGACTGGGCGGAGTAATCCTGCCATTAGCACCTCCGAACAAAGGGAAGTGTAGCTCCCTGTAGTTGGGTATGAACCACTCTGATACTGGCTCGTTAGCATTTATTGTTCTGGCTCGGCCCTGGCTCTACCTCATTTGCAAGACTAAGAGCTGTGGGTTTTGGTCTCAGTAACCTGCTGAACACAGGGTCCAAATTAAACCTCAAACCACCATTCCGATTCAATGATGGGTTCTGTTGTTTGACAAAAATGTTCTCCGATGCCGAGGACTCAACTCTGTATCGGAGAACAAAACTTAGTGCTGACCACATCTGCCAATTATTGGAAATTTGCCTTAACACTACATATTTTCAGTTTAAAGGGAAATTTTACAGACAAATTCATGGTTGTGCTATGGGCTCACCAGTCTCACCCATAGTGGCGAATCTGTACATGGAAGAGATGGAGAAACAGGCTCTCACATCCTTCTCAGAGACAAAACCAAGGCACTGGTTTAGATACGTGGATGACACCTTTGTCATAATCAAAAAACAGGAAATTCAGTCTTTCACAGATCATATCAATGCGGTGGACACCAATATCAAATTTACTCGCGAGGACGCTAAAGAGAACCAACTAGCCTTCTTAGACTGCAAGGTAATTATAGGAGAGGACAGACAGCTACTTCCAGAGGTCTTTAGAAAGGCCACACACACTGACCAATACCTGCTTTTTGAATCAAACCATCCACTACAACATAAACTGGGGGTTATTAGGACCCTCCAACATAGAGCGGAACAAATACCAACTAGTGCTGAAAGAAGGAAAAGGGAGACGCAACATGTCCAGAGAGCGCGCTCTACCTGTGGGTACCCACGGTGGGCTTTTAACAAATGTCAAAAGAAGAGAGTAGGGAAAGAAACCCAAAAACCCACAGAAGCAAAAAGGAGAGGAGTGGTAGTCCCTTATGTAGCGGGGGTCTCCGAAAAACTCCAGAGGATCTTATGGCAACATAAAATTCCTACCTATTTTAAACCAGTAAATACCCTGAGACAAAAACTAGTGCATCCTAAAGACAAGGCTCCAAACCAAAAACAGAGCAATGTGGTCTATTCCATCCACTGTAAAGATGAGGAATGCAAAGAGCACTACATTGGGGAAACTAAGCAAATGCTCCAAAAAAGGCTTTATCAACATCGCAGGGACAATTCTAGTGGTCCTCAATCAGCAGTACATCTACACCTTAAAGCAACCAATCACTCTTTTGAGGACAGCGAGGTAAAGATTTTGGCCAAAGAAAACAGATGGTTTGAAAGAGGAGTAAAGGAAGCTATTTTTGTCAAACAACAGAACCCATCATTGAATCGGAATGGTGGTTTGAGGTTTAATTTGGAACCTGTGTTCAGCAGGTTACTGAGACCAAAACCCACAGCTCTTAGTCTTGCAAATGAGGTAGAGCCAGGGCCAAGCCAGAACAATAGATGCTAACTAGCCAGTATCAGAGTCGTTCATACCCAACTACAGGGAGCTACACTTCCCTTTGTTCGGAGGTGCTAATGGCAGGATTACTCCGCCCAGTCTTAGTGTAAGGAACCAATAGGAGGAGGGTGTTGGCACACAAATTCCTTCCACTCTTACTGTATTTAAGGCCTAGGCTACCAGCACTTGTCAGTTCGCTGACGAAGCTCAGACACTTTCTTCACAGAAGTACAGATGACGTCTCAAGAAGCCTTTCCCTCGATGGACATCTCCTGTACGACTGAGAGCCTACACAGACGTACAGTAATCCATCGTTTATCACAGTTATTTGGTTCCTGACCCGACCGTGATAAGTCAATTCCCGCAAAGTAGGATTCCTTATTTATGAATGGGATATTTTCATAGCACCCTGCCTGTCGACTGAAGTCAGCTGGGATAGGCTCCAGCATACCCCCACGACCCTAAAGAGGAGAAGCAGTATAGAAAATGGATGGATCGATATTTTCATAGCTAGAGCAGGGGAAATCTGTTTATGATCTTCTAAATAGGGTTTTTAACATGATTAGCGCCCTCTAGACATGAAACAACACTCCTATAGTTACCTTTACCCAATATAGTGGATATATTCAGAGAAAATAAGCCATTTATGACCTAAATAAAACTCACGATTGTGTGTCGCAGTAAATGTGTTTTGGATGTGTGGAGGACAGGAAGTGAGGTCGGAGGTTTAGGGTTTGGCATTGGTTACGGTCACAAAAGTAGTCCGTGTTGTTATGATTATTATTATTATGATTACTATGTTATTATTATTGTGCCTGTTGGGAGATAATTCAAACCTGCAATAAAAGCCTATTGTTACTTCACCAAACAATTCAAGTAACATTACCGACACTGCTGACACCTAGGGTCCAGTGTAGAATACTACATTCACAATTTGAATGAGTCTTCTTGATGCCTGGTATTTGTATTTTAGTTCATTTCACCATTTTTATGCTTGAAAATGCTTAATTTAGGCACAAAAAAAATGTGCTAAAATCCGCACGATAAATAAAAATCAACTCGATGATTTTGCCAGTTTGTTGGCGCTGGCGAGGCGCAAGCCAGTGTACACACAGAGTGCTGCGAGTGAGTGTCGTGGGGAGTAACAAGCAAGCAAACGCAAAAGGGTGATTCTCCTGAAAGGGCTACCAGCGATGGCGCAGTGACTTTCAAGGGTCGCGATGCACAGACTGCACTGATTCAAAGCTTATTGTACAGGATTTTTGGAGCAGTTTTTGTTATATATAATCTATACCGTGACAGAGTGAAGCCACAAAATTCGAACCGTGATGTGGCGAGGGATGGCTGATTTCATTTTTTTTTAGTATGTGGCCCTTGGTGGAAAGGTTAGGACACTCCTGCTTGCAGAGGTTTGGGAAGGAGGAAAGACATAAAACTCCAAAAAGGTACATGTAAACAGATGAACAAGAGTGATTGTTTCTTGTACGGAGGGGTGCCACGACACAGACTTTACAGAAAAGAGGGAAAACTCTCAGGTACTCTCGAAGTTTTTCACAAATATCCGAAAGCGCCTCAAACATCACGACCGGCCGTCAGGCGGTTTCTCAAGTTCAGATTTGCTCCCTGAGAATATCTCTTCCAGCAAGTTACCCGCAGCATGAAGGCGTGTTTGCAGGAAAAGTGAAGACTGCAATCCCGTGTCACCGCTTCTAAGCATCCATCATCGGGCAAGGGTGTAGAGAGGGCTAGGGCTTTATGTTGACTCTGTGATATCTGTATGATGCACGTTAAAGTTGGACTCACCGACACTTCCAGCGCTGCCTTCTCTCCGGCCTCGTGCACTGCCTTCTCGTGCAGACTTCACCCTCTGCGGGAAAAAAAAGAGGAGATTTGGACATTTCACAGAGGATTTTCTGTGCCATACATGGGATTATAAGTGTTGGTGATGCGAGGATCTTTGTAAGAAATTGTTTCACTGTTTCAGTTGTTTTCAATGTTTACAAAAACATTCACTACGTTTACATGCAGTCAATATTCAGGTTAAGGTCAATATTTCGGTTTCTGAAACATAACCCATTTACATATGTGACGTGAAAAAGAAGCAAATGCTACCACGCTACCCTTTCAACCAGAGCCCCCCAGACACTTTGGATGAAGGTGCGTTTATACAAACCTAGCTTTCCGTAACTTATCGCTCACCTTTTGATAGATTTCGCTATCACTGCACTTTCTACTATCTATAAAAGACATAAGGTTCCTGTCTTTCACCCCACTAACAAGGTGACTCGTTTCCTCCTCGCTCCAAAAGTGTGGGCTTTTACGTGTCGTCATGTTTACCAGTAGTTCCTGCCAAAGACACAAGATTCCGTTCAAATAGAACATGCGCAGAACACAAACGGATGTTCCTTTCGATCGGGATATCCTGATAGGAGTATACATGACCCAATATTCGGGCTAGAAAAGGCATAACCCGGGGTAGTATTCGGGTTTTAAAAACAGCATGAGCATATTCCGGTTTTTAAGGCTTATTGGTGTTTAAAAAGGCCGTGCGCAACCGGGTTATTGCTCATATTCCGGTTATGATAGGGTTATTTGACTGCATGTAAACATACTCATTGTGACATCCACAATTTACACCGCCAGCCCTGAAACGAATACAGCCAGGTTGAGTTCGACACCACAGCGTTCCTTACATCAGACATGTCCTCGTGTCTTCTGTGGAAAAAGCCCATCACAATTAGGGCGATGGAACGCATAATGAGTGAACACAGTATGATGCTTATTAGAGCTATGACAGCATTGCTGGAACACTAGACAGCACCGACTCTTTTGTCAGATCGTTGCGGTCACATATTCTCAACCCGGAGGAGGATTTGTGGACTTTTGATTTAGCATTCCTGTCATCCAGACCATTCTCTGAGCTCACTGAAGAGCAGCTGGATGTGATTTGACAAAGTCATCCTACCCGGCAGCCGCTCCTGGCTCTGGAGACGTGCACAGGGCCGCGGCACGTGGTTCTATTATTCTATTCTGCGACATATATGCCAGAAATGAACGTGGTCACACCACAACACAGGCCGCACCTTCCAGTACTGCTCCAAGAATGACAACACAAACTAATCACACCAAGCAATTATGGTGAGAATAGAACACACTGAGACTCCAACCATCTGACACAGTAAGTGAATAAGAGCATGTGAGTCACACCAAACAAACTGGATTCAACAATTGCGCAAGTTGAGTGGTTTGACACCGTAAAAAGTCTCCTCTCCAGTGCACGCCGCAGAAGGAAGGGGGGAAAAAAACAACAGATGTTTCTCATCCTCATTGTGGAGCTGCACTGACCAGTGACCCCCTTTTTCGGCCACAAGATACACCCAGGTGTTTTCTATCAGGGAGGGCGGGAACATACATGAGGAAAGACTGCAATACATTATACAGAGAGCTGTTCCTAATATTATGCCTATATGAATTTAAATGATGGCACACACTATGTGTTGGCATCCATTTTACACAGAAGCTTCAACTCCAAGTGCATCACTTGTACCTGCTCTCTGAGCTCCTTCATCTTCTCCACCTTCTTCATCTTGGCAGCATAGTCTTGGACTTCCTGCAGGCCCATGTCCTGACTGAGCCTCACCAGGAAGCGTAGACCTATACTCAAACACACACACATGCGCGCATAGAAAAAGATTTCAATCAGCTGATCGGCAGCCATACTGATAAGTATGCCGGGGGGTGGAAAAAAAATTACATTCCACGTTCTCAGGAAACTTGCGGTGGATTTCTTTGTATGTATCTAGAGATTTCTGGTAGTTTCCTACAAAGAAAAAGGAAATGTTAGCATTCAAAACACACACAATGAAATGCATTAGATAATCATGTACAAGTGTTTAACTAGGAATGGCCTGATAACACTTCCTCATGTCCAATACCGATACTGAAACGTTGCGTATTGCCCGATACTGATTCCAACCTACTTTTCCCCTTTCTTGTTATTCTAACAGATTTGTATCAATCAGTGGCGATTGCGCATTGACTACAAGGGAATCTGAACAAATTGTATGTATTTCTTGGCTAAATTAAGTATTTGTCGAGCATAAAATGGCTGTATGAACTAAAATACAAATATAAAGCATTCAGAATATGCAACGCTATGTAGTTTTCTGCCCTGGTCACTAGGTGTCAGGCATACAAGCATCAGACTTGATCGCCAGAACAATAGGTTTTATTGCAGGTTTAAATGATCTCAAAACAGTACAATAATAATGTAATAATAGCTCTAATAATGTAAAAAAAAACATACTTCGCGTTAGGGTTAAAATAAAACATATTTAGAGGGTTGTAAACAGGTTTTCTATGCTCTAACTACAAAAATATTCCTTTTATTAACAAGGAATCCTACTTCCTGGAACCAATTAACTGCGATAAACTTGGGATTACTATATATGGATACAATAAAAGCCTGTTTAATAAGTGGCACAATGATCTCAAAGAAGACCCTTTTAATACGTGACATGACACTTGAACACATCTTGGTGGGTAGAAACATGACAGAGCAAAAAAAAAGACAGGACCACACCACCAGAGGTCTTATCTTAGTGCATGTACCTTACTACATGACAGGTACGGCGTGCATTAAGAAGTCACATTGATTCTCACCACTTCTCCTGTAACAGCTGGCCACCATGAGTTGCCACCTCACCTCGCTTGGCCTGAGGAACAACATGGCATCAACCTCATCTTTAGATCAAGCAATAAGACTGGTTTAAGAGTTGTTGGAGCTGCGACTCACTGTACAAGTATGGCTCTCTCAAAGTACTGAATGGCCTTCTCATAGAGCTGCGTCTGGACGTAGTAGGCCGCCAACCACTCGATCACTTCGATGTTGCAAGGAAAGAGCCTGAAGGACTGGACGGTAAGAGCACAGGATGTGACGCATGCTACTGTTCAACATTTAGCGTGCACACAAAGCTTTGTACCTCACAGTAGTAATGCAATGCCTGGGATTTATCCCCTTCCACGTCGTGCAGGTCTCCCAGTTTGGCCAAAGCCTTGGGGTCGTTGGGGACCACGCTGATGACCTGCATCAGCCACTCGATGGCCTGCTGGGGATCCTCCAGAAGCTCATAGCTGGCACACACTGGTCAAAGGTAAATATGTAGTACAGTACAAGTACAGTCACACATTACCCCTCCTGGACAGCAACCCATTACAAGTTTAAATGCATTTATGAGGAGACTTGTTTCCCCACTTTGGAGTTAGAACTGCTTCCACTCTTCTGGGATGACTTTCTACAAGGTTTCAAGAGTGTGCCTAGAGGAATTTTGTCATGCTGGAACAGAAATGGGCCTTCCCCAAACCACAAAGTTGGTCTGGATAAATGAAATAACAATAATAAAGTATTCTGTTTCAGGGTCATTCGTGCACTCAGCATGATGTTGAGAAGGATACGTGTCGGCCAGCTGATACATGACCTCGGCGCTATCCCTGAGAATGGCGTGGAGCTTCAGGAAGCAGTCCAGCGCGTCCTCCAGACGATTCAGCTTCTTGTAAGTGAGACCTTGGAAAAAGGAGACAAAAACAACAACCACTTTTTAGTTCACATCTATGGCCACAACTGAATCCATTCCTGCAGAGAGAAAGATGACGATGATGATCCAGCACATTAGGGTGTGAAACGAGCTGGTGTTACCCAGGTTTCTGAGGGCCTCGGTGCAGGAGGAGTCGTTCCTCAGGGCTTCCTTGAAGAACTCTGCTGCCTTCACGTAGTCCTGTTTGACAAACTCTGTGTTGCCCTTGTTGACGAGAGCACCTGGATTGTAGCGATCAGCTATCATGGCCAGATCGGCGTAACGCTCTGCCTGGTCATAGTCCTTCTCCTGGAAAATGACATATAAAATACTACTACACACGTACACTAATTGGCCACAACATTAGGTACACCTTGAACGTAAAAAAAAAAAAAATCTCCTTTGATTGTCTCAGAAGTAGGAATGAGACCCACCAGGAAGAACAGAGCAGAGAGGTTGGTGGAAGCGGCGCTCTTTACTCTGCTGTCTTTCTTCTCAAATGTCTTCAGTATTGCCACTGCCTGATGTGATGACACGTAAAAAGATGTCAGGGCCAAACGTAGAGCTTGCTTCCAATTTCACGGCTTCACTCCATCACGTTTTTAATAAATATATTAAGTAATAAGTCAAGTTTCAGGGTTGAATACGGACGATTATTGGCCCAAAAAATATATATGCACATTTATTATTTTTCCATTGTCAGTTTTCTATTAGTCTGTCTTTTACTGTCAGGTGTCCCTTTTTTGAGGGTGGGAGGTGGGCATGACAGGCGCCTTGTTTATGTGTTGTGTAGATGGCTAAATGCGCTAAAATACAAATATAAAGCGTTCAGAAGACGCATTCAAAGATGTTGCGACATGTAATATCCTACACAGCAACGTCAAGGTCTGGTTGGCTCAAAATGTTTTAAAGCTCAATGAGGGGAAGACAGAGGTTATCCTCCTTAATAATAGTGACCCCTCTTGGACTTGGGCCCTATCAAGAACCAAGTCAGTTGTACAGCCACCAGCCTTGGCGTCATAATCGAGGGTGATTTTAAACTTAATAAACAAATCAACGCCATTGTAAAATCCTCTTTTTATCATCTTCAGCTTCTATCCAAAGTTAAACCGTGTTTATCATTGCGACATTTTGAACAAGCCATGCACACTTTTATTTCATCACGCCTGGACTACTGTAATGCGCTTTACTCTGGACTACGCCATAAATGACTCCCTCGCTTCCAGTTAGTCCAGAACTCTGAAGCACAGCTTTTAACAGGAACAAAAAAGAGGGAGCATATTACCCCAATTTTAGCCTCCCTGTACTGGTTGCCTGTGCGTTTTAGAATTGATTTGAAGATTGTATTGTTTGTTTTTAAGGCTTTGAATGGGCTGGCCCCGCAGTACATCTCGGACCTCATCCAGCGCCAACTGGTGGTGCCTAAGACCAGGAGAGACCAGGCCTTTTCCGTAGTTGGCCCAAAGCTGTGGAACACTCTCCCCCCTCATGTAAAAACGGCCCCCACAATTGAAAGCTTTAAGTCTCGTCTTAAAACCTGCTTTTATTCTCTGGCTTTTTACTTGGCGTGAGTCGTGTGGTCCTCTGTGTCTTTTATTCTTTTTTTATTTTTAATGGTTTTATTTATTTTATTTGCTTTATTTAATTTAATTTTAGTCTTTTTTATTTACTTACTTATTTTTTACCTACTTCTTGTATTTACTTGTTTCAGATATTTTACTGTTCTAAGTTTCTTTCTTTTTATTTGCTCTTTTAGTTTTTACTGTAGTCAGTTGTACTTTTACTTATTATTTATGGTTTTACTAGTCTGTGCAGCACTTTGAAAACAGTGTTTATAAAATGTGATCTATAAATAAAGTGGATTGGATGGGACTGGACACTGGTCACTAGGTGTCAGTAATGTTACATTGATGAGACTATAACCCCCACAGGAAGTACTTTACAAACAGGAATTAAAAAAAGGAACGCTCCGTATGCTAACATGTGCGAGTCTATGTTATGTTTTATTTTCTCGTTATGTCTACTATATTGTGTAACACAAGCGTAAAGGTGACTATAGGGGTGTTATTTCATGTCGAGAGGGCTCTAATAAGGTTAAAAACCGTATTAAAAGGTCGTAAACAAGTTTTCTATGCTCTAACCACAACAATATTGGATTTATAAACAAGGAATCCTACTTTGCAAAAATTCACTTACCATGGTTGGGTCTGGAACCAATTAACAGCGTTAAACTAGGGATTGGTGTACTCTTTTTTTTCAACACAGATATGCTCCAAAACACAACACCGCAATCCAAATGTGAAGCAAAAAGGCACACATACCTCGGCCTAACGCATGCAGATGAGGAAGGAATGGGCACAAAAGACAGAGAGAATGCAGTCAATGAGGAATGAGCAGCCTGACACATCCAGCAGATGTGAAGAAAACAGTTGTAAAGCTAAAAGATGAAAATATAAGCACAATATTGGGAAACAAACACTGCAGCACACTTCAAATGCAATATTATCCAATACTTTTGATTGAAATGACAGCGGCAGACACACAAGTGTTTAATTGTTTCCCTTGATGAGACTCACCTGGTTGAAGTCCTTCTGTCTGAGGTAGGTGATGGCTTTGTTAATCTCCAGATCGTTGGCCAGCTCAACGTATTGAGAGCTCTTCACCATGTCTACGCACCTTCGGGAGCAAGTACATAATTTTAAGTTGGCAGGTATGCTCCTCAGAACTTTTGATATATACTGTATATATAAAAAAAAAAATCTCTTCTTTTTGTGCCCCACCCCATGCGACAAACAAACCAGTCAAATCCAGCGGCGAAAGAAACCTCGATAGCTGGAGCGATGAGCTTGGCGGCCGTCATCACGTACTTCTCAGCCCGAGCTTTTCTATGTTAGTAGAAAATGATTTTAGGGTATAGCTGTTTTTTTGCAAGTGCTGGTGTTTGGGTTTAACAAATGATTTTCTTACAATTCTCTCTCCATTTGGTGCAGCTTGTCATTCTTAATGGCCTCCACCAACATGTTGGATCTAATGTCATCCTAAAAAGGCAGAGTCGGGTCGGAAAAGGTAAGTGGTGAACACGGCGGAATTCACAGCAACAGTCCAAAAGGTGAAAATAACATTGGAGAGGGTGAACACCGCAGCTGGCAGAAGAGCCACTGGATAAGTTGTCGTTGCTGACTTTCACCACAAAACCATTCATTCAACCAAGTTCGTAAAGTTCAGTGTTTGCCATACATTCATTTATTTATGGTGGTGCGCCACAAGTATATTGGGACCGCCTTAAACAGACTTGGCACTATCCGTCTATGAATGTAGCGAGATCAATGTTGCCGACTTAGCGACTATGTTGCTACTGACTATAGAGCGCACCGGTATGTAAGCCACGCCCACTAAATTTGAAGAGAAAAGAATTGTACATATATAGGCCGTATGTGTCTATAGGCCGCAGGTGTCCATGTTGTAACATGGGATATTCAGTACACAGAAAGATGTTACACAGAAATATTTGTATACCTTTTGATTAAATAGATGCTTTTCCCCCCGCCCCGAAACAGTGCGTGTATCATGGCTAGTTAAACAGTAGCCTCCCAGAAAAGTCATTCATCGCCGTCCTCCTCCACCCCCTGGGAAATAAAACCACTCGAGTAGTGTTCTTCAGCATCACCAATTGAACAGCCTCGTAATTCCTTCATCACACACTTTGTCAGTCTCTCTCGCTGGCGCTCTTGGGGTCACTTTTGTCTCCAGGCAAATTATTTAGCTCGAGCTATCCTCTTCATCACACAGTAGTCGAGCCTTTCTAAACCCATCGGTGATAGTGGCCCTCTGGCGGTCCGAGTAGTCCAAACAGAAGCTGTAGTAATTCTACACTTGACCAAACTTACTTAAGATGTGTCAGTGATCGCTGCATATGTCTTCAAAACACAATATTAGCCTCCACTTCACTCGTCCACGTCACTACTTCTTGTAGTTGTACTCTAGGCATCATGGGAAATGTAGTTTTTAGCCATAAATTTGCAGCATCACTGTACAAGTCGCAGGGTTCAAAGCATTGGAAAAAAGTAGCGGCTTGTACACCGGAAATGACGGTATACTTAGCAAGTATTCAGACCCTTCTGCATGCTCCTTTTTAAAAAAAAAAAAAAAAAAAAAAAAAAAAACTCACGATAAATCTAGGGCCTTTTTCTGGTCTTGTTGGAGACTTTGACCTGAAAGCACGTATCGCTCTTCTCAACTGCTGTGGGCCCCTCCACCTTCTAAAGGCACTCACAGGCGGCTCCGTCTTGTTTGTGACATTACAAAAAAAACAAAAACAAGCGACAGAAGAAAGGCCATTTGTCATTTCTCTTTCTCCTACAGCGCCCATTACAATTATTCACATACGTCATGGCTGATTAGGCATGATGGAGACATTAACCCCCACAAACAATGAAGTCACAATTTTCCTATGTGACATACATTTATTAGGTCACTCACATTAGCGGAGATGTACTTGTCTTCGTCGTCGATGCCCAGCGGGACAGAGAGGAGCTTCTGGAAGGCGTTCTTCATTGCATCCCCGTCTCTGGTGGCGTAGTAGCACAGGATGAGGTTGTAGCCGGTCCTGATGTTGGGACTCTTGCTCATGATGTGCTCAAAGGACGTGATGGCGTCCGAGTACTGGCCCAGCAGGACGAAGACCGTGCCGATGTTCTGCATGATCTTGATCCTCATCTCCTTGTAGTCGTCTGAGATGTGGTCCAGCGCCATGCGGTAGAACTTAATGGCTTTGGGGTAGTTCTTCTGCTTGACAAAGATGTTGGCCATGTTGACCCGCAGACGTCCTGGAAAGCAAGCACACCAAAAAACAGTATGAGTGAAGCGACAAAGGGGCACAGAGTGATGAGCGCGCAGCCTTTCGCTCACCTGCGTTGGTGAACATCTTGTTCTTCACGATGAGTTGGTAGCTACTCAGGGCCTCTGGATACATTTCATTGTTTTCATACTGGTTAGCCAGGTTGAGAAGGATCTGTCAACAAAACAACAGAACCAGACCGGTAACAATGATGATAGGCATGGATTTAACGTCAGCGTATGGAACGTGTAGAAAGCACGGCTGCTAAGTTTGTGCACTTACAGCGTAGGTCAGATCTACGTTGATTTGTTCTACGTTGCCAGACTGCTCCCTCTGTCTCACCAGTGCTCTCTCCTTCCTCTCGGCCTCTTTGGCTTTTTCAAGAGCCTGGCATCACACAAACGATCCCAGCTGATTAGCTGAAAGACAACACATACGGTGCCTGGACATGAAATGTAGATGTGTCTGACCAGTTGTGAATTGCCCATGCTTTGTGCCATGCAGCTCTCTGTTATCAGGTCGTTCACTTTCTTTTCCAAGATCTTGATCTTCTCCTCAGGCCTGCAACACCACAAAACACGTCACTGTAATGTAAATGATAGTAACGGTTTGTTGAAGACTTGATCGTTTCTAGAGCTCTAATCTTCAAATAAGCTCTTCAGTAGGCCTACTGATAACTCACAAATCTTCTTTCTTTTCTTCAAGTGCAGGTGCAGGGCCTCTGGACTGGCCCAGCGGGTCAAAGGTTGAGCCTAAACATGAAACCGACATGTTATCTCTCGAGTAGAAGTACTTGTTGTTGCATATCGCAATATAATCAGAAGTTGCATAGAACAAATTGCAGTTAAATGTTGAATAAGCTCACCACGCGCTCGTGACGAAGTGAAGCCAGCGGCTCTGACTGCAGACATGGGTCGAGCCGCTCCATCCTGAGCCATCAAAAATGGAGAAAATGCTGCAAGTGTAACATTTTGTAATCCAGCAGACAAGCTTACTAAAAAGGAGCCAAACTTACCAGTACAGTTCCAGTCACGGGCCGGCCCATTGAAGACGTCATGGGCATCCGATTCTAGAAAAAGAGGTTCGCAAAATAAATCATGAAAATCAGCAAAATTGTATTTTGTCACAACAAATCAATGCAATATTTACTTTTGTCAAATAGTACATATTGTGTATAGTAATCAGATAGAATTTGATTATTATTCAAACTCATTTGTGATACTTACCCCAAAGGAAGAAGGTAGAGGGCGTCCTCCTGTGGCGGTGCCAGGAAATTTAGCGGTTATCTGGACGTTTGAAGACAAGATGAGAAGGAAAAGTACTTCATGAGTTTTAATTTTAATAGCTCAATTCCCTCCTCATCATTTCCTCATTGTAGTGACAGAAACATCGAGACTACTGTCAATACTCACCGGGGGTCTTCTTCCATGACTGGTCCTAACTGCTTCTTGGAAGCCCACATCATTATCCAGCTCCTTTAATTAATTGGAATAGTTATTATTCTCACTCAAATTATCGAGGGTTTAAGTACGTATTGTAATATTGCGCTAGACAGAAGCTATCAGATGTTTTTCCGCTAACTATGGGTAGCTAGTTAGGCTAGCTAGCTGACTGACTGAGAGTACGCTACTCACCTCGGTATCAAAAGTTGGATTATAGTCGTTGTATCCCGAGTAAATATCATCCTCCTCAACGGCCAGGTGTACATTTTCCATGTTGTCTCCTCAAAAAGCGCAACTTTAAAACGCTAATTGGTGCGAAAACGGCGAAAGTAGTCGCCGAACAGGGTTTGTTGTCAATCCCAGGTATTCTCGTCGTATAGGCGGGACTCTTTTCGTTTTAAGACACCCAATTCGTTACTTGGGTGTCAATCATTATCCAGTTCCACGCACATTGGTCAAAACAGTCTTTAAGTAGTTGCTAGGATACAAGCGTGACGGACATGCTAACCAGGTACTTTGACAGCTCAAAGTTTTTCTTTTTAGCCTTCTTGTTATAACACAGTACTTGTCAGTGAAGGCGTCTATGTTTTTAAGCTGTAAAAGTGTATTTGTCGGACTAGTCTGGCTGTTTTGGGCCTTTCGGGTATCCGTAGCAGCACGTTGCAGCGTGACGCCAGAGAGGCAGGGAGAGACGCTTCCAACAAATTGGGCAAATCCAAGTACTGTGATCATGGAAATGAGCGGTCCTAACATGAAGACGATCGCCATTATCGGCAGGTTAGCGAGACAAGATCTTTCAGGCTGCCTAGTTGCAGTACCCTCTCACTCTTTACATTTGTCGAACTAGTCTGCTGAAATGAAAGTTAACATGCGATTGACTTAGTTATATACTTGTAAAGCATACTGTACACTGTTATGCATATACACCGGCCTTAACTCATGCACACCTTGGGCCAAAGTGACCCGTATTCAGTTAAGTAAACATTACAGACATACAGTAATAAGGTCAATTTTCGTTTATTGCATTTTAACTAAACGCATCAGATACTTACTGACTCATAGGTGGTATGAAAATGTGAAATGACAACAAACCCACATTTGCAAGATTTTGCATATCCGTACACTAGTGCCTACATATTTTTTCAGCTACTTGCATGATTTGGTGCGTAAAACTCATGTCAAGTCATCAAAATACAGCAGATGTACAGGCTATATTCCAGTATATTGTGCAGAGACAACAAGAATATGCACAACACCGCACAATATGTTGAGTGATTGAAACTTTTTCTGCCACAGTGGTCTGATTGGCCGCTCTTGGGCAATGGTGTTTGCCAGTGGAGGCTACAGTGTGAAGATGTATGACAACCAACCAGGACAAGCAGCCAAGGCGGTCACGGAGATGGGGTTAGTATTGTTTGATTACTTCTTGACACTCCATTAGTGCCAACACTATGTAACGTGGTAACTGTGGACTTCAAATCTACCTTTGCTGCCAAATGTAGCCTCCATGAGAGCCTCTCTGCTGGTGAGACAGGTTGCTAAACGTGCTAAAACACAAGTGGAACATTAACAAGTCCACAACATGGTGCAACGCAAGGGCAGAGGTGACACATAGGCCTCACATGATCAGCGGCTGTGTTCTACTGTGGGGACACGAGGCTCGCAGAGTAGTGACATGGCTGGTTAAACATTAGATGGCGACACAGACCCCAATGTTAACGCTGAACACTTGTTCAAACGTCAGAGTCATTCAAAAAGTATTTTGGAGTATTTTTATAGTATTGTTTTTTGTTGTCTACAAGGCGCTCAGTAGTGGGTTAGGAGTGCATGTTGTTCACAGTGTGTGTGCTTGCTCAGGAAACAGATGATGGAGCTGGAGGAAGCCGGAATGCTGAGGGGGCAGCTTAGCGCCACCCAGCAGCTCGCTCTGCTCAGCACTTACGATGATCTGCCGCTCGCACTGCATGGCACCTTCTTCGTCCAGGTAATTGCTGCTTTAGTCTGATAGCTTGGATGAATTTGTTCAAGTGTTAGTTAATCTATCCATGAGGAGTCTTCAAGCATAAACACCGAAGGCTGCTGTAGGTCTTTAACAAGTGTTGTTGTGGTAGTGCATCAGTTAAGGACAATAACACCAGTTGTTACATCACAAAATATTGTAAATAACGTCATCTCTCATTTATCGTGGTTAATCGGTTCCAGACCCAACTGTGATAACTGAATTTCCGCGAAGTAGGATTCCTTATTTATAAATGGAATATTTTCATTGTTTGAGCATAGAAAACCTGTTTACGACCGTCTGAATACGCTTTTTAACATTATTAGAGCTCTCCAGACATAAAGTAACACCCTATAGTAATCTTTACACTCATATTACCCAATATAGTTGACATATTAAGAGAAAATAAGACATAATATAGACTCACACGTGTTAGCATGGTGTGACTTCCTTGTTACTTTTTTCCTCCGAGTATTAATAGAATTAATGTAACGGATACCAGCCTGTGAGGCTGTGCAAGTGTACGTTGGTAAACCTCACTCCCTCTGCCTCAAGAGCTGCGCTGAACACGCGGCCGACAGTGTTAAGTACTTGTTGTGGTTTGGACCCCAGATGCAGAGGCTGAGAGCTTGTGTGGTGGTAAAGGAACTTTTAATAACAAAAATGCAAAAAGGCAGTTCCACAAACAGAAAGCGATGGTGTCTTGGCAAAAGTAGGAACAGAAAAACAAATAAAGGCAACACCATGAAGAGCAGTACAAACTTGGGAGTAAAGCTGGATGGCAGGGAGGCGACAGGGTCCAAAAGGCATAGCACGAGGATTGTGTAGCAGAAGTCCTCGGACGAGTAGCCAGCCATAGCGAGACAATAAACCAGCGGCTGCCAGCTGCGGGTAGTCAGCTTAAATAGGTAAAGAGTAATAAGCTACAGGTGTGCCCAGCGTCCCCGCCTCCAGCCCGCTCAAGGTGTGACTGAAAGAAAAGAGAAAACAGGCCAGGAGAAGGCAGGTACCAAGGCAACAACCACTTCAACCACCAGCGATCACTGGCAACTGTGACAGACAGTCCCGGCTTTTAGTCGCGTGGTCACTGCCCTCGCCTCCCATTCCGAAGGTCCTGTCTTCAAACCCCGGTGCGGGCAGTGTGAAACAGGGCGGGTTACATTAATACTTAATAGAATACAAAATATTTCATCATGCCTTTCAGTGTCTTTTCAGAATGCCTAATATTTGTATTTTAGTTCATTTAGCCATTCTTATGCTTGAAATGCTCAATTTAGGACAAAAATACATACAATAAGCGTAAATACAGTTGTGTGGAAAAAGTGTTTGCCCCCTTCCCGATTTCTTTTTTTTTTCTTGTTTTTTCAAGCAAATTTAAATATTAGTCAATGAGAACACAACTGAACACAAAATTAATCATTTTATTATTAAGGGAGAAAAAAAATCCAAACCTACATGCCCCCCCCCCTCCCCCCCAGAAAGAAAGTAATTGAGACTCTGTTAGTGTGGAAGAGGTTGTAAATCCATTTCTAAAGCTTTGGGACTCCAGTGAACCACAGTGAGAGCTATTATCCACAAAAGGTGAAAACATGGAACCTTCTCCGGAGTGTCCGGCCAACCAAAATGACCCCAAGAGAGAGCACATCGACGACTCATCCAACAGGTCACAAAAGACCCCACAACAACATCCAAAGAACTACAGGCCTCACTTGCCTCAGTTAAGGTCAGTGTTCATGACTCCACCATAAGAAAGACACTGGGCACAAACGGCCTGCATGGCAGAGTTCCAAGACCAAAACCACTGCTGAACAAAAAGAACGTTAAGGCTCGTCTCAATTTTGCCAGAAAACATCTTGATGATCCCAAAGACCTTTGGAAAAAAAGTAACACTGTCATGAACGGCTAAGCCGGAGTAAGGATCCCAATGCAGAGAGTGACGCTTGAAGGTTTAACAAAAAGTTTTAATGTACAACAGAGGGTAGGAACAGAAAAAGGCGGCAAGAGAGTCCAACAAAACACACAGGCCGAGCCTAGCAGAAGTAACAAAAAAACACTACTACATAAGGTAGTAGGGAAAAGGCCTGGACAACTAAAAAGCACCACTACAAAAGGTAGCAGGGAACAGGTGAGAGTCAGATACAGAGGCGCTGCTGGGGTAGCCAAGCAGGAAGAAGTACTCACAAATGCAGTAGGTCAAAGACTAGGGGACCAATTGGGAATAGCTAGGACGGGAGCTCGAAGAGCGACGTAGCTGAAGGTACGATCTGGCAACTGACAAGTCCGAGACACAGAAGACAGGCGGCAGCAAAAAGGACAGACACAGAATGTGACAAACACCGCACTTTAGAAAAGCTCATCATACCAACAGTAAAATATGGTGGTGGTAGTGTGATGGTCTCGGACTGTTTTACTGCTTCAGAACCTGCAAGACTTGCTGTGATAAATGGAAGCATGAATTCTGCTGAAGGAGAATGTCCGGCCATCTGTCGGTGACCTCAAGCTGAAAGCAACTTGGGTTCTGCAGCAGGACAATGATCCAAAACACACCAGCAAGTCCACCTCTGAATGGCTGAAGACTTTGGAGTGGCCTAGTCCAAGTCCCGACCTGAATCCTATTGAGATGCTGTGGCATGACCTTAAAAAGGCGCTTCATGCTGGAAAAGCCTCCATTGTGGCTGAATGACAACAATTTTGCAAAATTCCTCCCCAGCGCTGTAAGAGAATCATTGCAAGTTATCACAAACGCTTGATTGCAGTTGTTGCTGCTAAGGGGGGCCCAACCACTTATTAGGTTTAGGGGGCAATCACTTTTTCACACAGGACCATGTAGCTTTGGATTTTTTTCTCCCTTAATAAAAAAAAAAAAAAAAATCATTTAAAAACTACTTTTTGTGTTCAGTTGTGTTGTCATTGACTAATATTTACATTTGTTTGATGATCTTAAACATTTAAGTGTGACAAACATGCAAAAAAAATAAGAAATCAGGAAGGGGGCAGACACTTTGTACACCACTATATGCGTTTTTCCCTAATATGCTGTATTCAAACACAAAATAACAATAATTTATTAATATATTTTGAAGAAAAGTGGTAGAGTGAAGCTGCTGATTAAGTATCTGATTTAATTTTCCTGTGAGCTCACTTTTTTCCGGAAGAAAATGTCTATTTCACAACAAAATACAGTAAAAATGAGCAGTAGAATGCTATTTTTTGATACATAAAGCATATGTGCGAATGCTTGAGTCTTTCAGCGTTCACTCTACATGAGTGAGCTGAATAATTCGGCTCTCCCATGAGACTTAGACTGTATAAAAAGCAGACATTAAGTGTAAATAAATCAATATCCTGCAGTCAGCTCTCACTTAAACAATAGAGCACTTGATGGACACACGGAAATACGTGTTGGGGAAAAATGCACTTTTTCTTCAGTAGATGTTCAGCGTCATGCTTCCTGCCGCTAGATTCCTCATCATACTTGACTAAACTAGACTACATTAGCTTATAAATCAATAGTTTATTTTGTTTTTACAAAGAATCCATAGTTAATTGTGCCTCAAAACTTTTTCCAAGTAGTATGGCTAAGATACTGCGTCTGGGTTTGCAGCATTTCCTGTTGCTTTTCTTTGCTGCTGGATCAGCATTTTATTGCTGTAGGAAGTGCGTACTTGAATCATTTTTACTTTTTGAATACAAGTTTCATCCAATTCATCCATATTCTACATGAATATTGAAATATGTTTTGTATACAGTATGTATATATGTAATCAGTGAAAAGTACATCCCGAAGACGGTGACTGGGAGAAAATGTGACTTGGTTAGCTTGTTTCCTGTCCAAAGTGTGACGTAGAAATACACCTACAAGCCTGACTTAATGTACCTGGTAACATTGTACAGCTCCACGTGATTCTTTTTAGGAGTGTGTGTTCGAGCAGCTGGAGGTGAAGCAGAACATCTTCCAGGAAGTGGAGTGTCTTGTGGGAAAAGACGTGATCTTGAGCAGCTCCACTTCCTGCCTGGTGCCCAGCAACGTCTTCTCCAAAGTCCAAAACAGGAGCCGCTGCATCGTCTCCCATCCGGTTTGTGTGACCTTTGAATCCCACAAAAATGTAATGAGTGTGTCAGTGGTGTGCAGTCAGGTCCAGCAAGGCCAACGACCTTCTCTGCTGGCCTGAACACGATCAGAAACAATAGTCTACAGTACATTTAGATCTTAAATTCTGCTAGTTGTTCTATGGAATTTGAGTCATTTATTCCAAACAGTCTATTATCCTCCCAGTAATCTGCCCAGAGCCTCCGGAATCAGTAATGCGGGCCCATGTCACTTCAAGGAAAAGTGCACTTTTTTGGGAATTTTTATCCATAATCTACAATCCTTTTGTGAGACATGAACACACGTCTTTCTTTTTTCTGTGCATTCTATAGATATAAAAAGAGGCAGCCAAGAATTCACGTAATGGGATGCACATATTCCGCCTCTAAAGCCTTCTGAAAAAACCTCCAAAAAGCGCCAACGATGCTCCATTTACATTTACATAATGTTACCTGCATATTAACCAAGCTACAGCGACATTGTTATTATTACCATACCGCTTCTTGTATTCTTCTATACCGCTTCTCCTCATTAGGGTCGCGGGGCATGCTGGATCCCAGCTTACTTCGGCCGACAGGCAGGGTGCACCCTGGACTGGTACATATAGACAAACAAGCATTCACACTCACATTCATACCTATGGACAATTTAGAGTCACCAATTAACCTAACATGCATGTTTTTGGATGTTTTGGGAGGAAACCGGAGTACCCGGTTTCCTCCCAAAACATCCAAAAACATGCATGTTAGGTTAGAAAACCCACACACACGGAGAGAACATGCAAACCCCACAAGGGAGAATCGAACCCAGGTCTTCCCAATCTCCAGACTGTGACTGTGTGGCCAACGTGCTAACCACTAGACCACCGTGTGGCCTGTTATCATTACTGTTATTAAAACTGTTATGCCGAAGAACTGCGTTACTGGCGTAGTGACACCTCACCACACCACACCGGCTAGCTACTAGCCGGCTAGCGACTAGCTTCACCACACACTCGCTCACGAAAGAGTGATGGGCTGACACTAACCAGTGCGCTTGAACGCATCATCACAAGAACAGCCCCACGCTTAATTAATCCTGTTGAGATGTGAAGAAAGGAGATAGACATGGAGTTGTTCAACAATTTTGTGTGCGTTTATATGAACAAATAGTGAGTTGATATATATTTTAGAAATAAGTCAGCCTGGGAAAGGGTTTGTTCGCCAGTTCCACTGGAAGTCTTCTAGTAGACCAATGCTTATGAGTGAGTGTGATGTATTTTAATGAAGTTTTGAAGTTTTTGTCACATTATTAAATAAATATTGACTGTGAACTGCTCCAGATGATACTGAAGTGTGGACATTTCTAGTTTGGAGTTGTTTAGAGACAATGTATTAGAGGATAAAGTGTTAACTGGGTTTGTTGCTTCGTTGGTTGTTTAAGTTTAAGTTTCTCCGCCATTTTTTGTATTTATTGCGCCTTTTTTTTGTCCGCCAACTCCTCCTTAATTTTTCAACCGATTAACACCATTCAAGCATCAAATCATTCAGCTTGTTTGGGAACCCTATGTGATCATTTCAGTTTTGTCAAAATTTTTTCCCAGATTTTCGCAAACTCCCACCATTCGCACATTTCTCAACCGATTCAAACTGTTCCACCATGAAAACGTTCCACACATCCAAGGCTTCAAACCAACATTCCAAAAATTCCAGCTTTTCCCAACATTCCCACTTTTCCTTTGATCTTAATTACTGTCATTTCTTTTGTTCTTAATTACTCCACTACTTCAACAAATCGTTCAGCACAATTAAGGATATCTATTTTTCACATCTAAAAATTTCTAATTTTCCCCAAAATTCCGATTTTTCCAGAAAACGAATTAACTTAAAGATATTCCTTTGATCTTAATTACTCAAGTACTTCAACCTTTTTCAACCAATTCCAACAATTCCAATATCAAATCTTTCAGCACAATTACGGATATCTATTTTTAACATTTAAAAAAAGTTCAAATTTTTCCCAAAAGTCCAATTTTTCCAGAAAACGAATTAACTGAAGGATATTCCTTTGATCTTAATTACTCAAGCACTTCAACATTTTTCAACCAATTCCAACATCAAATGGTTTAGCACAATCCAGACATTAAGGCTACCTGTAACATTTAACATACATCATACATATTTTGTCTTTCATGATGTCATAGTCTTCAGTACTCTTATACGTCACATACCATTTGTATTCCTTTTTTTCCTTTTATTATTCCTTTGTTTTCCCCCCCACCTCATTAGGCTTGGGCATCCACACGCAACGTCCTCAGACATTGCAATCATCTAGTTAATAATGTGACGTGATAGTCGTGGTATTAGGAGGTGGATTGGGTCGCCCCTGGAAGCCCAGGTAGCAAATGCACCGCCCGCCAATGAATAGAGTCAGATCCATAACAAACATAAAGACCTACATGTTGAGCACAAGTGTTAGCATAACTGGTAATGTTATATTGCTAATATTTGTATTTATTTTATTATTTGACTTGGCTTCATAGTCCCATTTCTTTTACCACAGTGGCCTAATGGTTAGTACACTTCATTCCAGTAGGGGGAGTTAGTTCTACATTAAAAATAAATAAATAAATAAAAAAAATCCCAACCCAACAACAATGATAAATTTTTCCCTATTGGTTCTTTAAAGTTGCTTACATTTATCATGTTGTCATACCTCCTTTTCTAATTATTATGTGTGATGGGATTCTGTTGTTCGCTAGGTCAACCCCCCCTACCTTGTCAAACTCGTGGAGCTGGTACCTCACCCTGACACGACGGCAGCCGTGATGGACAACACCCATGCTCTGATGACTCGGGTAAAAAAAAACAACCCCAACAACAATCTTACATCACATTTAAGCGTGGAAGCTGCAACATGAGGTTATTATCAATCCAAATAAGAATTTAAAACTAGCTTGTTGCGTTCTACTGGTTTTGCACGTATAACAAGCTCAGCGAGAGGAACACATTGCAATGGCATAGCGTAACCTAGCGGTACATTCAAAAGCACTTCTGAGCAATCACTCACTTTTGTGCTTGTCCCAACTTTGCTATTAGGTTGGTCAGGTGCCCGTCCGCCTGAAGAAAGAGATTGATGGCTTCACCGTCAACAGAGTGCAGGCGGCCATCATTGCTGAATCCTGGCGGCTGGTCCAGGTCAGTGCTTCAGTCGGCGTCAGAACCTGAGCTCCTTGGGTGTGTTAGTTACCAGACAAAAATAATATCGTTAGCTTGTTGTGTAATACCACTCTGTTCCTCACGGGGTGGTAGTGACTCACATTTGAAGTGATTGACAGCGGTTCAGCATCAGTTACTCCACAAAAAACATGTACAGCGGAACCTTGGTTAGTGTCATTCCTTCGTTCCAGACCAACCGAATCAAATTTTCCCATAAGAAATTGTGTAAATCCAATTCATCCGTTGCAGAAAGACAAAAATGTAAAAAAAAAAAAATGCTTTTAAAGATTTACTATTCTAGTTGTACATGCCTAAAACAATTCAAAATGCATATAAATGATGAATGTAAGGGTTAAATGAACATTTAACATTCATTTTATTTTTAAAATACGCAATAGGATGCTGTGTGGGACAAGGTCACGGTGCCCATTAAAAACTGTCCGTTCCTCGTGAGACATCACACACAAAAGATTGTCCACAGTCTGAAAAGACAAAACAAGCACGAAGAGCCGTTGTTCACACATTTGTTATACATGTTTATTTTTTTTAAAAGGTTCTATGAATGTGTGAAAGAACGCCTTTGTTGACTTGTGCTCCCTGGAAAAGGTTTGGACACGCCTTCTGTGTTTTACATGCGTTTCATCGCACACTTCTGTATTGCAGCTGTTGCACATGAACACCTGTTGATTAATATCAAGCTAAGCAGGCTGAGAGATATTACAGCCACAGAACATTTTTACTTTTCCCCTTTTCATCAATTTTCCAAATTCTTGGCGTATAGGATAACTAATGGTTATGTAGTAGGCTTTCAAATAGCCACATAATCGCCGACATTAAACCAAAAATGCGTTCAAAAATGCTCCACGTCCGACCACCCTTTCTGAAGCTTCAAATATGTCGAAGTGCTCTGTAGCGCCGTGTGTGAGAGATGTTTTTTGAGGTTGGTGTTGCTTACAACAGCCGTAAACAAGTGCTTGCTTGTGGGACATAATGTACACTTGACATGCATAGTCTTCTTTTTTTTCTCTCTTTCATATATGTATATTTCTTAAAGGGCCTGTGCATAGCCATGAAGATTTAAATGTAAACGTGCCAGAATTAGCCCAAAGGCTACTTCACATTAGTAGTTCCTAGCAGGTCAAAGGAAGTGACAGCAAGATACCACACAGAACAGCAATGTGCCGATGACAATTAAATGATAAAACACAATGACAACATCCAACAATGAATAAGACATAACATTATTGTAAAATGAATGACCGCAGATGTGGTTCCTCTTAAGTCATCAAGATTGGTTTTTAATGTATTGAGGTTAGTAGAGTCTCTTCTAGCAGTTGGGACGTTGTTCCAAATTTCTGTACCTGGCCTGCAACCACGTGACGTAGAGGCAATTTGCGTCACTTCAGTGATCGGATGGGATTCAAACATTGAATACGACCACATGCACACCCAGTGTCTTTGCACAATTTTTGGCAGATAAAGCGAATAGTCGTTCATAGTAGTCGTGACGAGATTTGTTCCAATTGTGCGAGTGTGCGTGGTGTGTTGCGTAAAGACATGAAACAAGCACAAAGGCGAAAACAAGGCAATCAAACAGCCGTGGAAGTTTATCTTCCACTACCAGATGAAAATATGTCAAACATGTCTATCTGTGTTCTCACACCAAGTCACTCTGCATGAATACATTCTTGTATGTGGCCTTGGTCGTTTCACTGCTCTTTTTCCATGGGGGTGTAGCGTATGAACAAAAAAAAAATGGACGTAAACAACATCAGTTGACATGAGCATGAGATCAGTTATTACTTTGCGTCACCGTTCAATCACGGACGGTGCAGACTTTTTTTCCCCCATGATGCCATCAGCGGTTGACTGTGTAGTTTTTTTGCTAACTAACACCGTTACACCACAAGTTTCTGCTTTTCTTATTGAGCTTGGCTGCAAAATAACCCACCATGGGGCCAAGGAAAGGTGAGAAACACTATTGAATTCAAGAAATAACTCATAGCAAACTCCTTTCCTCTCCTCCCTCTTCACTCATCGCCGTCTTTGCCAAAAAGAGTCTTCAGTCAAGGTAAAAGTGATATTAATGATAATTTATTCATTTCATTCCTCATTTTTTTCCTCTTTCGCCTTGTTTTCTGCATGTAAAACTTTAGTATTGTCTATAAAATGTGTTTTGTGCTAATATTTTTGGGTGTTTGAATGGATTAATTGGATTTACATTAGTTCCTATGGGAAAAATTGATCCGGTTTTGGTCGGACCCTTTGGAATGGATTATAAACGAAAACCGAGGTACCACGTACGTTACAGACGCATCTGTCTTTGTCGCTTCCACTTTGTTTTTGTTCCTGAAGTGGATTCTTTGTTTGAAAGGTTCTTGGCTCACTGACGAACCAAGTGGGCTTGTCTGGCCTTTAACCGCTTAAGAGAGCATGAAGACAAACACGTCCGTAGCGCTTCACTTCCGAGACCTGAAGCTCTCACTGGACTTGAGGGAATGGTGGCGTTGCTCTCTCACCTGACCTGAGACTGGCTGTGATATTGCTGGAATTTTGCACACTTTAACAGGGACAGCCATCTTGGTTATCAGAAATCACACGACAGGATGGCGGCATTGCGCCCGCTTCATTTGATGGGTTTGGAATGAGGCAGGGCGGCGCGAGGTCACGGTATTGCGGAATGTGTGTGTAGAATAAATGTGGATGTAGCATGTGAGAGGTGTCTTCACACTGGCCTGTGGAAGTTCAGGCTCCCTGTGAGGCTCCTGTTATGGGAATTAACCCTGCGTGCTCCATTAAGTGGCAGATGCTAAAAATGCCACCGTGCTGTCAAGGTGGACAACTTTTCCCAGAATAGAGCCAGTCGTGGACCGTCCCCATAGAGACTTTATTGGGCTTCACATGACAACAACGTAGTACAAACAAGAGATTTTGTGTTGTTTGTTCCCCCTTGTAAAAGTATAAACCCAAAACGATTCGTACCCTGGGTGAGCTTTGAGTTCAATTTGAATGCTATTTATTTTCATGGGTATCTTTTAGCTAGAAATGACTCAAAAAAGTGGCAAGACTCTAAAGTGTTGGTTAAGAGATATTCATGAAATATATTTGGTGTTTTTGTTGTTTATGATTAACGACAAAGTTCCATGTTGAAAATAACGTATCATGTTTTTCTTTACGTGCATGTCAAGTAAGATAGTGTAGGTTGTGCTAGACCCTGGGTTCCCAAAGTGGGGTACGCAGATTGTCATGGAGGGTACGTGAATAAAAATTAAAAAACGTCTTGACCACACTAGTGCCGAACATTGAGATTCACGTAATGTGCTCGAACAGCCACAGCAGGTAGTACAGTGTAAAAGACAACGTTCTGTTTACGACCTTCTGAATACGCTTTTAACATTATCAGAGCCCTCTAGACATGACACAACACCCCTGTACAGAGAAAATAAGACACATTAGACGCACATAAGATTGGTGCACGTGTGTGTTGCTGTAAATGTGTTTCGTGCCAGGGGAAGTGACGTCGAGATTTCAGAGTTGAGTTTCAGTTTGGCATGGGTTACGGCTGCAACAGTAGCCCGTGTTCGGGATTATTGTGCCTGTTGTGAGATCATTCAAACCTGCAAAAAAGCCTGTTTGGGCCATCAAGTATGGTGATTGTGTGCCTCACTGAACATTACGGTAACATTACTGACATCTAGTGACCAGTGTAGAATACTACATATCATCCGGCATCTCTGAAAGAGTCTTCTGAATGCCTTTTATTTGGATTTTACTTCATTTAAACATTTTTGTGCTTGCAATGGCTTAATTTAGGCCAAACAATATGTACAATTCGCCTAAATATGCATATTTTGACTAATAATAGGCCGTATTCAACCACGAGACAGCTTGACTTACTAATTGAGACATTTTATAAAAAGCAGGGTAGTGTGAAGCTGCATTATAAGTGCAAAGTGGCGAGGGATGACTCTATTTTGCTGAGAGAAAATATTTCAAGTAAATATGGCATTTTTACTATAAGTTCCATTGCATATTGCAGTATTTTTCTTATTTTGCACAATGTTTATTTGTGACATGCATGAACATGCCAACTCCACTTGATGTCCAAATGGAGATTCAAACCCTAAATCTCTTGGCTGTGAGGCCAACATGCTAACCGCAAGGCACCGTGTCAAAATCTTCTGCCTGACAGGAAATGAAAATTGGGAGCAGATTTTGGCTTTTATAGCCTGTGGTCTTAAACTTTTGATCAGCTGATAAACAGCCTATTTCAGCTGAATTGTTCTTTTCAATAAATGACTTTTTCAAAGTGCTTTTTGTCTCACTCCCCCTTCTTGTTTTTTATATTGTAGCTCTACTTAAAACCTTAAAACCTTATTAAGATCCAAATGTGCAAAATGAAAATTCGAGCAATTTTTCAACTGGTCTTAAGATTTTGATCAGGAGTGTATCTCTAACATGACTTCTTTAAAGTGTTATTTCCAGCATTCAATACTTTAAAATGAGTTCTGTCCCCACATTTGGACATTTTTTGCAAAGTCATTATCTTCAGGAATGATCTTGTCCGGGGTCGGCAAACGTTTTGAATCGTGGGCCACATTGGGTTGAAAAAATCTGGCGGAGGGGCCGTCGATATATAGATGGTCATCAAACAGAAGGACATACTCGCTCACGGTGCCACCAAACAAAAACACAACACATCCACAGAAGGTTAACGTGTCACGTAAGTCAACTACTACATAGGTGACAAACGACAACTCAGCGCTAAACGTAACATGTAACTTACAACTGTTATTTCAAAATGCCCGCAAAGCATGCTGGGTAGTCCAGCGGCAAGAACAGTATGAACAATAAAACTGTGGATATGATCAAGCAAAAATGCGACAAACATGGCAAAATGTTGGGCGAAAGAAGCTACCCAGCATGCCTTGCGACGGGAATATAGGCATGGGTATTGTGTGAAGATATTTATTTGTATGTCCACATGGTGCAGTAGGTACTGTAGGTTACTTTGAGCGTCGTTTGTGTTGAGTTGTGTTGTTTGGATGGTTTTTTTGTACAACCTACAGACTGCATCTGACATGTATTTTTCTCAAGCGTGCCACAGTAGCACTGCAAGTCATGTTGCCGGCCACAGTTTCGATGTTAAAGGTTTAAAAAAAGGAATCTGGAAATGCCTGGTGGGCCGGCTTAAGACGCCTGGCGGG
Source organism: Dunckerocampus dactyliophorus (assembly GCF_027744805.1). Classification (NCBI taxonomy): domain Eukaryota; kingdom Metazoa; phylum Chordata; class Actinopteri; order Syngnathiformes; family Syngnathidae; genus Dunckerocampus; species Dunckerocampus dactyliophorus. The sequence continues at coordinate 2,727,361 of NC_072827.1, forward strand.
CCCCAGTTTGCCCACCCCTCAACTTGTCAAATGTTTTCATTGTTGTACACTTTCGGGCATTTTCCCACTCGTTAGCCAGGAACAATAACGAGATGATTGTGCTCATGTGCGAAGGTATTTAAAGACCGTTTAATAATTAATGTCAGAGTCAAGTTAACGATTGTCGCATATCCTTGCTGCTCTCCAATGTTTGTCGGCTGGAAGTCGGTTATTTCCCCTCACGTTTGTGAGTCACTTCTTGACTCCTGATGTTCAATTAGCAATTCAACGTGTGTCTCATCAACAGACACAAACTCGTGTGACTTGCAGGATCTTCCCGTCTTCTTTGCTTCTCGTCGGAGCGGGCCGACGAGTCCATCAGGATTATTAGCCGCTTGTCACGCTGGAGAATGTAGGAGGTTTTCTGTCAAAGTCATTTGAATGCCGTCGTGCCCGACGGTGTTGTCCTCCGGGGTCTTTCAAAGTCGCAAAGACGGCTCACGCACACAACGTTGTGTGACAAAGACGGACTCAACAACGGGCCGCAATCTTGCAGAAATGAACGCATGTGGACGGGACGTGGATCCATAGCTTGATTAAACCTAAAAATAAAACTAGAACTACAACAACAGTGAAGTTAACTTGGTACGTCACATATAACCAAAGCATCTCAGCTTAGTGTTGTTGTTTTTTTGTGAAGTCGCTTGCAAATTCTCAAGCTTCTTGTTGTTTGGGCTTACTTTGTGTAAAGCTCTTGTAAATTCCCAAGTTCTCTGTTGGTTTGGGCTAGTTTTCAGAGACCTGGCAACACTGTCTCGGCGGCAAGTACGCATGAGAAGGACTTCTACGAGTCACATTGCGCTCTCAACTGTGTCTCGGGTGAAGTGATTATACGGAACAATTACAAGCCAGACACATCTGTTAGCCTTTTATTCAGTTTATGATGAGCATCTTGATGGGTAGCAATTTGCACAGAAACAGTACAGGTCGGCGCAGTGTGATGGCTACTTTTTTCACCAAGTGCAACCATTTGGCTGCTTCCATTTATATGTACTATGCTAATTTTGTCTTTAACTTATTCAATCCCAGCCATTTTTCAAAATTCAGTCCCTTCGGTAGCGGCCATTTTACACGATATTGACTGATCTTTCAAGGCACACAGAATATTGTGTTGTATGGTCATATAAACATGGAACCTACCAAAAGAAACATTAGACTCTCGTCTTTCATCAGAAAAAAAGTTAGTTTCTACTAAAATGCTTTTATTGTGCACTTGTGTCATCACCTCTTTTTGCCTCATGCAAAAAATGTAAAAGTGTAAAGTATAAATATGTCTTTGGGAGTGAGCTTTCGGGTTTAAAAAACGTATAAATACGTCTTTGGTATTGAATGAGTTCGTAGCCACTAGCAGTAGACACAGTTGTCTGTTCTTCTCCAGTGAACAATTTATCGGGGGTGTCCAAAGTGCAGCCCAAGGGACATTTGTGACCCGTGGCTGTCTTTTTATTGGCCCACGGCACGATCTAAAAATGTAATTTGACAAGAAAACTAGAACAAAAAAACAAACATCAGCAAAAATTTAAAAAATCGGCAGTTACTTTACAAGAACAAAAGTTGCAATCTAACGAGAAAAAGTTGTAATTTTGCGAGAATGTTGTAATATTAGGAGAAAAAAAACATAATTTTAGCGGCATAAAGTGGAAATAATAAAGAAAAAAGTACAAAAAAGGTTGTTGTTTTTTTTACTTGTAATATGACAAACAACAAATGTAATTTTTGGAGAATTTGGTTGCAGAAAAAGTCCAAATATTATGGTAATAAAGTGATCATATTTTAAGAAGAAAATGTACAAGAAGAAAGTTGAAATAGTTGGAAAATTAAAAAAACAACAATAGCAGAAATGGGAAAAAAAACTTGTTTCAAAAGTGATTTTACAAGAATAAAGTCAAAATATTAAGAGGAAAAAGTCGTATTCTAAAAAGAAAAAAAATCTCAATTTTATGAAAATAATGTCATTTTAGCAGAAGAGAGTGGAAATATTCAAGAAAAAATAGGTTTTTGTAAAAAGTCGTAATAGTATGAGAAACAAAACACAATAAAGTTTTCATTTTGGGAAAATTAGGTTGGAGAAAAAGTTATAATGGGAATGAAGTCATAGTATTATGGGAATAAGGTCATTGTATACTAAAAATAAGTTTAGAAAGATTATTGATTATTTAAGAAGAAAGTTTAAATATTACTTGGAAAATTAGTAAAACAGCAAAAATTGGGAAAAGGAGCAAAGACCAACCACCGAACATGGACACATATTAGCTTGAACAGCTATTGTGCATACAGCTCATGTTAATCCAGCAATCATGAACCACCTGGCCACAATTAATTTCGGGTAATATCCTGGCCTGGATACTGACACGTGCGCAAAACAGTGGTAGCACATACATGCACAAGGAGAAAAAAAATTTCCAATCGCATAATCCAAGTATGTTAAGCCCATCTTTAAAAGCCAATCAAGCTCAAATTCATGTGTTTACATGTGTGTTGAAAGGCTGATTTTAGGCCAATTCATGCAAAAATGCTTGGGTTGTTTTGGTGCGTGTAAACATACTCATGCTGCAACAACTCAAAAGTCAATTTTGCATCTGCGCCTCTATCCATACACTCACCAAAATCTACCACGCCCGATTGTGACCAGCTCATACCAAAATTATTTTCAAAATATTTCACATTCACTTCATTTCAATTTTTAAAATTATTTTATTTTATTCTAAAAATAGGAAATGAAAAATAGATTTAAAAAAACAAACATTAAAACTGATTTTTTTTGTATTTCGAACTTATTCATAGCTGAAAGTTGTCATGCTGACCGTTGTCATGACAACAGTCAGCATGTTTTTTAAAGTAAAAGGTTTGGCGTGTGAGAGTGAACCTCTGATCCTTGTTATGCAACAGAGACCCCCACACCCAACCCTTCCAATTGTGTACACACACACACACACAGATGGGTTCATTGAGTGAAGGCCAGCATCGGAAAGCAGAGCGGCTGAGAAAGCGGATGGTGATCATTGTGGAGGAAAGGCCCCGCCCACCTGTCCACTTAGCTAAGATAAGAGGCTCGTTGTTGTTGAACGCTAGGCAGGAACAAAGACCGGCCTGTCCTGTGCCCCCTGCCGCCCGCAATCCAAATCTGCTTTGAGCTTTTGATTTCCTCCAACGTGGACCTCGGCAGTTACCTGAAGTCCTACACCACCACGTCTCTCTGCTTCATCACTCCATCATCAGCGTTTAAAGGCCCTCACCCCTCCATAGCCCCAATATAGCCTTAGTCCTCATCTCTCCGTCAGTCTTCCCTTTCTGAGCCCTGGACTCTTGATCTTGTAGTCCTAACCTCTCCATCCCTGGTCCCCAGTCCTCTAGCCATACTCTTATCTTGTCATTCTCAACCTCCATCTTCCCATGGTTGTCCTTGACTCTCCATTCATTTCTTCTCATTCCTCTATCCTCCATCTCTCCATTCTTAGTCCTCATCCCTCCATTCTCATCCCACAAGAAAACAGCGTATCAAACAGTAGTGTGTGTTTGTTGGTGCTGTGACTCTCCATCACCTCTCTTCCATCAGGACGGCATCATCTCAGTGCAGGACATTGACCTGGTGATGTCAGAGGGACTGGGAATGCGCTACGCCTTCATTGGTCCCATGGAAACCATGCACCTCAATGCGCCTGAAGGTAATGTTGCCGCCGTAACTGCTAAAGCGTGGTATCTCCCGATGCTGCTCAACGCCTGGATTAAGTGTCGAGCGGCCAGGGTACCCTACACCCGTTCACTCCTACCCCTCCAAACCCTCCTGCATAGCATGACGTGCATCTCAGACGTAATATAACCTCGCATGGCGGAGGCGTGAACTGTAGTGGCTGTGATTGGTTGGCTTTTTTTCCCCATTATTTCCTGTATGACTTGTTGAGAGGGTGTACAGGCCACCTTCACCAACAACTGTTGTATCGCACCTCATGTGACTCCGCAGCTGTGCCTAATGAAGCGTCCGGTGGGTGTCAAAGCCCTGACAGTCCACATACGGTACATACATGTCATGTCCCGCGCCACCGAACACGTCAGAGCGAAACCTCAGGTAGATGGAGAATGTCAGCGGGGGGTGTGAAAGCCGCACAGTCACTCGCTTAGGACAAAAAAAAAAAAAAAAGACGCTTCGGCCCAACAAAGGCGCCTTTTGATGAATGCTGCCCCTCACACCAGTAACCCAAAACTCACATGGCGGCCATCAAAGCAGGTGCCAACCTGCAGGTAGAGCCCACTGCAGGATGTTGGAGACGGTCCTGCCACTGTCGGGTGCCCTTTTCGAATCGGATCACAACTTGGATTTTCCCCACAGCCTTTAAGTACATCGGAAAAGTTCTGAACACATTGTTGAGGCTCGAATTGGGCAGAAAAAGATGATTAACCCCACTATTTCTAATACGCAGAAGGGCATCAAAAGAAATACAGTAACCCCTCAGCACTTTGCGCTTCCAATTTTGCGGCTTCACTCTATCATGGTTTTTCGAAAATATCCTCATTAGTAAATCGTGCTGTTTCATGGTTGAATACGGCCTAGTCTTAGTACAAAAATATATGCATGATTAAGCATTTTGTGTGTTTTTGACCTAAATTAAGCATTTCCAATTTTTAAAATTGGATTAAAATAAAAATATTAATCTGATGAGAAAAAGTCATAATTTTCCAAGTATAATTTAATATTATGAGGAAAAATAATGTGATTTTAGTAGCATAAAGTTGAAATGTTAAATTAAAAACATTAAAATTAATATGAGAAACAAAATAAAGTTATCATTTTTGGAAAATGATGTTGGGGAAAAGTTAGAATATGGGAATAAAGTCAAAATATTCTGGGAATAAAGCCCTAATATTACAACAAGAACATTTACGAGGGGTGTATGAAGCATCGTACATGGTCAACCCTATGTTCAACTTTTTGTAAGTATTCCTGCCAAATTTTAACATTCGAACATGCATCTTATATTTTTGTGGATTTTTGAATAAGCAGGGGTCAAGGATTCAGTGAAAATTGGAGAAAACAGAAATTGGTGCAGTCATAAAGCACCTGCATTAGAAAGGCGTGACTGCCTCAGAAATTCAAAATCCCTTATCCCTTTTTAGTTTTTCTGATGCTTAAAACTTTTCATACACCCCTCGTACAAAGATTATTTAAGAAGAAAGTTGAAATATTTGTAAAAATTCCTGCAAAAATGGGGAAAAAAGAGGAAAGAACCAAGTTGATCCTAATAATAGGCTTTTTCACAAAGCTGAGATGCGCTTTTTACTAAATATCCAAGTTGCGTCCTTTCATTTTTCACTATGTGGCCCTCGCTGGATAAAGCTTAAATGAAGTAAAATACAAATATAAGGCATTCATAAGACGCGGTGTAGTACTCTACACTGGTCACTAGGTGTCAGTCTTACTGCAGTGTTGGGTGAGACACACAAGCACCAGACTTGATCACCAGAACAACAGGCGTTTATTGCAGTTTGAATTATCTCCCAACAGGGACAATAATTCCCCATAACACGGTCTACTGTCTTGGCCGTAACATATGCCAAGCTGAAACTCAGCTCTGGAGCCCCGATGTCGCTTCCGGTCTGCGCCACCGGAACATATTTACAGCAACACACACGAGCACGAGTTATATTTGTGTCTTAAATGTCTTATTTTCTACATTATGTCTACGATATTGGGTAGTAGAAGCGTAAAGGTGACTATAGGGACGTTATTTCACATCTGGAGGGCGCCAATAATGTTAAAAAACTTATTCAGAAGGTCGTAAACAGGTTTTCTATGCTCTAACTACAAAAATATTCCATTTATAAAGAAGGAATGCTACTTTGCGGGAACTCACTAATCATGGTTGGGTCTGGAACCAGTTAACCGCGAATAACGAGGGATCGCCGTATATTTAGTAGTTTAAAACTTTACACTCGCACATTTCTTGGCTCTGAGGGTCAACAAAAAGCACCGGGCGTCCCTTTACGACGTCTCGTCTAATCATTGGCTGCTCTTCAGACAGGCGTTTACGACCTGCGTGCTGGTATTTGTTGCATGCGGAATGAATCGTTTGTTTTGTGCCTCATATACAGTACAACTGTGTCTCACTACACACAAGGTTGGGTTAAGCACCACACTGCCACAATTGAAATCCGAGCAAGGTTAAACATACTTATTTTTCCTAAATATATTTAGATAGTTTTTTACATGGTAGACCAATGTGCTTATCATAAGTCATCCTGTCGTACGTAGACTAAAATATGATGTTCTACTGTATATTGCTGAGAATTAGCGTCAGTATATGTGAACTTATCTGACAAAACATCCACATCTTAGCTTGACAAAGCTAATGAGGGTAAAATCGAATAATATATGGCATTAATACTTCATTTTATATGCTGAGGGCCGAAAAGGGTCCCTGGGTGGCACTTTGGACACCGCTGATGTAGTTTGTTACGTTCCACCAAATCCAATGTTCTATCCGGAAGCTGTTCCGCAGGGAAGGCGGTCATCGACCACACCGCCGTTGTGCATTAATCTTTAACGGTTTATTGGCGCGTCACATTAATCATTCTTCAGACAAAATGACCGCCGTCTTCGTCACAAGGAAATGATGAAAGCACAATCAATGACGGCGATGACAGGAAGTAAGCATGTTTGTTATGAAGGTTTGCATACTTTTGATGCCATTGTGATGATTTAAGTCGGGGGGTGTCCAAATGTTTTTTTGCATCTCAGCTTTGTCACGAAGGTGAAAACGCTTGTTATTAGTAGTATCAACTTCACTCTTTGCTGTTTTTTCCCAATTTTTGCTGTTTGCTAAATATTCAGTGTTTATTCTCAGAAAATTGCAACTTCAAGATTTTGACTTTATTCTCCTAAAATGACAGCCTTTTTTTTCATTTCTGCTGTGGTTGTTTGTTTTTTTTTATATTCCAACTATTTCAACTTTCTTCTCGTACATTTTCTTTTCGGAATTATGAGTTTATACCCATAATATTTGAACTTTGTTCTTGTAACATTATAAGTTTTTTACCCCCAACCTAATTCTCCAAAAATGGATTTTGCTTTGTTTGTTTCCTGGTAATATTACGACTTTTAAAAACTTGACATACTTTTTCTTCAATATTTACACTCTTAAACAGCAAAAATTGAAAAAAATAGCTGTAATTTTACAAGAATAAAGTAAAAATATTAAGGGACAAAAGTCGTATTCTAACGAGGAAAAAATTGTAAAAAATATCATACAAAAAAATATTATGAGTATTAATATTTCAACTCTTAAAGAATTGTCGTAATATTATGAGGAAACAAACAAAACTCTGCTTCTAAAATGGTATCATTTTTCCTCATAATATTACAAGGTTTTTTTTGGACAATTTTTTTCCTTGTTAGAATACGACTTTTGTCCCTAAATATTTGCACTTTATTCTTGTCAAATTACAGCTATTTTTTCAATTTTTGCTATTGTTTTTTCCCCCCCAGCTATTTCTTGTCAATATTCTTCTGGTACTTACAACTTTATCCACATGATATTTTGACTTTATTGTTGTAACATAACTTTTTCTGAAAACTAATCTTCCAAAAAGTACAACTTTATTTGTTGTTTTTTTTTCTTCAATATTGTAACTTTATGCTCCTGAAATGACGTTATTTTTCCTCAGAACATTACCAGGTCATTCTCGGGTTTATCTACCTTTTTGACCATGTGAATACTTCTGAAGCACATCTACAGCCTTTCCTGAATGTACAGTGTTCCCTCGTTTACCGCGGGGGACAGGTTCCCAAAATAGCCCGCAATAAGTAAAATCTGAAAAGTAGCCACGTATATTTTTTAAATATGATTATATATGTTTTAAGGCTATAAAAGCCCTCAACATACACTTTAGAGACTTTTCTCAGACAAGCATGAACATTTTCTCACATTTCTCTCATGTTTAAACACTCAAAGTTCAAATTTCATTAGAATTTTGGACACAAGAAATGATTAAGTGACTCGCATATTTCACTCCTCTGGCCGTGCCTCTTCATCCTGGCTCCGTTCAGCTGTCGTGTCTTTGTATCCTTGCTCCTCCTCTCGTTGTAGTTTCCTCATACGGTTAGCTTCTTAGCAGTGAGCAAGAAGCTCACACGGTTAGCTAGTTTGGTAGCCATGAGCGCAACAAGAGAGGGCATGAAGGAGATTGAGTGACAGTGGTCTACAGCCAATCAGGACACAGAAGACAATGGGCAGTGCAGACAGAAGAGAGAATTTAGAGAGACACCGCAGAACTACAACAGTCAACTTCCCACAATGCAGTTCTTCCTAAAGGGCCAGGCACTAAAAAAGCACTAAAATTGCACTAAAAAATCTGTGAAACAGTGAGTCCGCTAAGGGTGAACCGCGAGGGAATACTGTATACGACTTCACCTGGAAGTGCTAGCCTCGCCGCTTTAGTGTTCTTCGGCCATACTCTTCTCGGTTTTTCTCTTACCTGCTCTGAACCGCCATTTTTGTCCAGGTCTTGGGGACTACGTGAGGCGGTACGGAGAAGGCATCCAAAGGGTGCTGAGGTCCTTCGGTCCCGTCCCAGACCTCTGTGCTGAAGATGCCAAGAGCATTGTTGGCGTAAGTATGCCTAATTCATGGTCTTTTACCTGAGTGGAAATGCACTTATCTCAGTCAGCAGCCATCACTTAGTAATACAACACCGGTTTACGGCTAATTTCCTCACGTTGTGGATTATTTTATTCACTTTTACTACCCGTGGTGTGTGCAGGAGATGTGCGAGCTGATTCCCAACGACCAGCAGCATCTGTCAGCCAGGAGGGAGAGACGAGACCAGCTTCTCATGGGCTTGGCCAAACTCAAGAAGGACCACTAATCGTGTCAGGAACCACATCAAGCCAGAACTTTAATTCATTTCAGGAAGCCTTGCCATAATTGTAGTTTCTTTTTGGAGACAAAGCTGTGACTAGGGATGGGGCCGATCCGATCCAGTGTCTGTGTCGGGTTCTGATACCAGCGCAATACGGCGATTTCTGATGCATGAGCCACGTCTGTGCTTTAATGCTGTCAGCAAACGTAGCTGTCTCCACACATGCACCGCACTGACGGCCACACAAAATTGTCGGACATGGGCCTGTCGTGATAAATTTTGCTGGTAGATAATTGTGCAACAGATCATCGGCGATAATCGATTTTATTGACATTTTTTGAGACCATTTTTTCCTTAATTGTCATGAGAGGTGTAATTCACAGTTGAACCACTAGATGGTACTCAAGTATAGTGTATAGGGTATCTGTGTGAGACATTAGCTTGACACAGAAGTTGCCTGTATCTATGTTTTTGCTGTCTGTGAGTGCGCACCATTTGCCAACCAAACGCCTCAGTAAGCGTTGAGTGTTGGGACGAAGGCTCCACCGCCCGAGGCACCTCAATCAGTAGTTTGTTTTGTTTTTTCCCCCAGGTTGCAAAAAACGTCCGTGTCGGTCATTGGTGTTCATGCGCTCACTGTGTTCTTTCTGTTTAAAACCGAAATTTTCCTCCATTGGGCCTGTCAGATGTGGCATTCGCCTCAGCAACCCGCACCTTCATTCATGTTAGCGTGTGCTTCCTCACGAAGCTACCTGCTCAAACCTCTGCATCCACTCACTAGTAGCCCCGCCTCCACAAAGAGGCTAAAAGAGATGAGGGCCCACTCCCTCCGTTCATTCCACTATAGAACCAATGCGCACAGACAGATGCAGAGTGAACCCTCTTGTCATCCGGCCTGTGTGGCACAGAGAGACGAGCAGATGAAACACACGGATACATGCACGTCAATTTATCAACCTGTTTTTGGTTTTTTTATCGTTCGATTAATCAATTTATCGATTATCGTGACAGGCCTAGTCGGACAGCTACGCAACACAACGCTTGCGGGTGGCTACAATAACATACTTGCCTGTGGAGGAGTTCAGCACAGCCTTATATCAAATCAACACTTATGATAACGTAGCAAACAGGAAGTTATGTGCTACGCACGTGTGCACGTGTTGCGCTGCATGTCGCATCGGAGACAGCCACGTTTGCTGATATCCTTTTGCCGTGGTTGCAGCGCAGCTCCGGTATCAGCAGATATCCAAATCCAAGGTATCGGGATTGGATCGGCAGTGGAAAAAATCCTGTTTGGTGCATCCCTAACTGTAATGCACAATACTTTCACAGTCAACTGACACCATTTTGCTATAAGTGAAGATGGACGGGTCACACTTAAAGCAGCAGTCAGGAATAGCCGAGTCCCCGAAACAAAAAAACATCAAATAAACCTCATCTGTTCATTTTAGTGTGCAGTGAAGATTATTGTATGAGCAATACACACAACATGTCCAGGCTGGTCCACTGATACTATAGACAAGTCATGACAACGAAAAAAAACAGTGTTGCCATCATTTATGAGCTCCAATTATCACACATCGTTGCTTTAAGTGAGGGAGCATCTAATTTATGTCGTATTCAGGAGCAAAGCACCACATAACACCACATCGAAACAGAAACGGGCTTCTCCCAAGTGTTACCAAGATTCAACAACAATTCAGGACTCAAGTCCCTCTCTATGAATGGATTAGGAGCCGCGTGTCCAGCCTGGTGTCCATCATGCGGTGTGTTTGTGGACCAGATCAGTATCGATGTTGCGCGTTGCATTATTTGGTCTCACATGACTTCCTGTATGCCGAGAAGCAGTCACGAGAGCGGCGGCGTCATCGGCAACCTTTCACACTCGCGGCCACGCGTAATTCTCGATAATTTCGTCCTCATGAACCCCCCACGCGCAATTTAGTCTCAGAGCAGGGGCGTCCAAACGTTTCTCCAGCGAGGGCCACATAGTGAAAAATGAAAGGATGCAACTTTTTAGGTATTTTGTCAAGCAACAGGTGGATATTTTAAGAAGTTCTATATGGTTCAAGAAAAACGTGCACCTCAGCTTTGTCATATGGGTGAAAAAGCTATTATTAATATCAACTTTGCCCTGTCCTTTTTTTTGCTGTAGTTGGTTTTTTTTCTTCTTCAACAATCTTTGTAAATTTTCTCCTTGTAATATTATGACTTTATTCCCATCATATTATAATTTCCCCAACCTAATTTTCCAAAAATGCCATTTTTGTTTTTCATAATATGAAATTTAAAAAATATTTTTTCTTTAAATGTTTCAACTCCACTAAATGCTACTAAAATTACATTATTTTTCCTCATAGTAATACAAGTTTATTCTCATAAAATTCATTCTTTTCATGTTAGAATACAACTTTTGTTCTCTTTAATCTTTTGACTTTATTCTTGTAAAATTAGAGCTGTTTTTTTTGTGCTGTTTTAAATTTTTTTCCAACTATTTCAACTTTCTTCTTGTAAATTTTCTTCTCATAATTTGGGCTTTATTGCTGTAATACTTTGACTTTATTCTCGTAGCATCATAACCTACTTTTCCAAAAATTCCAACTTTATTTGTTGTAGAGATGAAGATGCTGAGGTTCTCTCTGGGAGTGACCAGGAAGGATAGGATCAGGAATGAGTACATCAGAGGGACAGCACATGTTAGAGGTTTTGGAGATAAAGTCAGAGAGGCCAGACTGAGATGGTTTGGACATGTCCAGAGGAGAGAGAGGGAATATATAGGTAGAAGGATGCTGAGTTTGGAACTGCAGGGCAGGAGGCCTAGAGGAAGACCAAAGAGGAGGTTTATGGATGTAGTGAAAGAGGACATGAAGGTAGTTGGTGGGAGAGAAGAGGATGCAGAAGACAGGGTTAGATGGAGGCAATTGATTCGCTGTGGCGACCCCTGAAGGGAAAAGCCCAAAGGAGAAGAAGATTTGTTGTTTTGTATTAATGAAACAATAATTTCCCTCTTTAATAAAATGACGTTATTTTTCCTCACAGTATTACAGTATTCTCATGAAATTGTTTTGATTCTTGCAAAATTCTACATCCACAAGTAAATTTGCCAAAGTGAAACCTCTCTTTTATGTTTTCATGAAAGAACTGAAGCTGTACCTCAAATCAATATCCTCTGCTAATAACAAAAAAGCTATCAAGACTATAAATCTGTGCTCCCACTTCAGTATCCTTAATTAAATTAAATTTTCATTGCTCATGTCCCCTGGTGTATCTTACTTTAATTACTATTTTTATTATCTTCTTTTTTCTATATGTATTTATATATCACTTTTCTGTTACTTTTTTATTTCCTTCATCTCTATATGACTTATTGTATGTTGTTGTTATCCAATTGTTATTTGTTCATGCCCATGGTTTGACACTATTTTATTGTAAATTGTAAGGCATTAATAAAGTTTAATGGAAAAAAAAATTCTCATAAAATTGTGACTTTTTCTCATTAGATTACACAATTTTTCTTGTAAAAATGTCGCTTTAATTGATGTAAAATATAACATTTTTGCTGTTTTATTTTTAGTTTTCTTGTTAAATTCTATTTTTAGAATGTGCAGCGGGGCTGTTAAGTGACATTTCCTCGTTGTCATCGAGGTGTGTTCACGGACACTCAGAAAGTAACGACTTTATTATGGTATGTGTGGGTTAAATCACGTGTCAAACTCGTGCCCTGGAGGGCCGAGACGCAGCAGGTTTTCTCTCCAACCAGTTTCTTCAGCAGGTGATTTAATTGATGAGCTCCTTCCCTCCAACTGAAGGTGTTGATCATTAAAATCACCTGCTTTAGTGACTGGCTGGAAAGAAAACCTGCAGTGTCTCGGCCCTCCATGGCACCAGTTTGACACCCCTGGTCTAAATAAACAAAGACAAAGGAAAAAGAGTGAGTGGATATTCTTATCTCTCACTAACATAACTCTTACTGCAAAAGTACAATTTGATGTGTGCTCGGAAATCCCATAATATACATCCCCACTCAAAACATGTCAATTCAACTTACGTGTCTTTGAACGCAACCCTTCACGGCTGGTAATAAAGCGGTTAAAGTGTGATTCAAATACAAATACGGCAAACATTTTCGGACGTGTGCTATCTTTTAGCTCGAGTTATTCTTTCAGTTCATTTGGAACTGATAATACATACATACATTATATATATATTCTAGTGTATTCAAATTGTGATAAATCATGATGAGCATTAAGCAGTACAGAAAATAAATGATAATTAATTAGAAATCTCGTGAATTTGATTACAAGTTTCAATCATTGGACAGCCCTAATTTTAATATTAGAATTGTGAAGATTTGTAAAAATCTAAATGTAAATAAATATAAATGTAAAATATAATTGTCAACTTTTGAATTGGGGCTACTAAATCACTGCACGAGCAGTGATTTAGTAGCCCCGCCCCTCGGCTTGAAGACGACTAAGAGCTTGGAAAGTTTCAGGTGTCCTTGCAGTAAACTTTCAGCGCCACTCTCGTGTCGCTTGAGCAGCCTTTGCTTTTGTGGGTGGGGGGTTCCTCTTTTAAATCCTGACATCAAAACACGGGACTGATTTTGTTCTTTATTACTGGAAAATTAAAGATATATTGTTTTTATTGGATTGCCTCCACGCAGACAGGTGAGTCTTCTTAGTGAAGTCATTCAACTTTGCGCTCATTCATACGATTAAACAAACAATTTAATTGCTAAAACTATTGGTTAAAAATTTCGTTGAGAAAGTTCTTTAAAATAATGTATGAAAAATGCATGTATCTGACTTCTTAAGTTACTTGTAAAACGGAAATGCTGTCATTTCTATTTGTTTCGACTTTTTCATCTTAGTAACGACTGTTAGCAGGGTAATTCATTCATTAAAAATGTTCGTCGAAACTGTTAATTGAAGATGCTAGTTTAGGTGGTTTTTACATCAATTAGTGTATTTTAACATTGTGCAATAATGACTTCTAAGACAAACATATTCCACAATATATCGCTATATATATATATACAGTATATAGACTTTAAACTTATTATCTATTATCTTATTATATATAAATATAACTTGCCTTTTTTGCCGATTTGTGTTTTGTTTTTATTTTATTTATTTATTGATTTTTTTTGTATTTTGTTTTTATGTTGTTTTGTGAACGCTACTTAATGCTAGCCAATTTCTTCCTCGCCCGAGTTTGATTTTTGTGCTGGTACGACAGCACCGCCCAGTGACTGAAAGTGGAACTGCACCGTTTACCAACAAACGCAGCTTTTACTAGCATGTAAATGAAAACGATACTGCGTGAAATGCATTACTTCCATCGCCCTCATAATGTAGAAAAGACACTGAAACATAAGATACTAAAGATAAGATAAGATAATATATCATTTCTTGAATATAAGCTTGCATTGTTTAATTTTAATAAGGAGTTCTAGAATTGGAAAGTATATGTCCTTTTACGTAGTAGGACATCACAGGACGTGTATTGCAGTAATGTGATCGTCTCTGAGGATGTTGAAACTCCCCCTGCAGGTCATCCGGGGGCCAGCATGTCTTGGGGAGCCCTCTACGCCCAGCTGGGCGGCGTCAACAAACACTCGACCAGCCTGGGCAAGATCTGGCTCTCGGTGCTCTTCATCTTCCGCATCACCATCCTGGTGCTGGCGGCCGAGAGCGTGTGGGGCGACGAGCAGTCCGACTTCACGTGCAACACGCAGCAACCAGGCTGCAAGAACGTGTGCTACGACCACTTCTTCCCGGTGTCGCACATCCGCCTGTGGTGTCTGCAGCTCATCTTCGTGTCCACGCCGGCCCTGCTGGTGGCCATGCACGTGGCCTACAGGAAGCGCGGCGACAAGAGGAGCATCCTGGCCTCCAACGGAGCCGAGAAGCCCACCGACACTGACCTGGAGACCTTGAAGAGGCGGCGTCTTCCCATCACGGGCACACTGTGGTGGACGTACACCTGCAGCCTCTTCTTCCGCCTCATCTTCGAGGGCGGCTTCATGTACGCGCTCTACTTTGTCTACGACGGCTTCCAGATGCCCCGCCTGGTCAAGTGCGAGCAGTGGCCGTGCCCCAACAAGGTGGACTGCTTCATCTCCAGACCCACCGAGAAGACCATCTTCACCATCTTCATGGTGGCCTCCTCGTCCATCTGCATGGTGCTCAACGTGGCCGAGCTGGCCTACCTGGTCGCCAAGGCGCTCATGAGGTGCTCCAGCCGGAGCAAGAGGAAACTCTCCTACAACCACAAGGAGACCATGATCAGGGACAACGCCGTCGTGCAGAACAAGAAGAACGAGCTGCTGCTCTCCTCCTCCTCCGACTCCTCCAGCCGCAAGACCGTGTGTTGAAGGACGGGACCAGCAAAATCTCCACAGGTCTCCATCATTTGGCTTGTGAGGGCCCTTCTGTGTCCACATGACACCAGGGGAACAAGTCCCGAACATGAGCTTAAGTCTGGAGGACATTGCTCTTGAAAAGCCATCATGGTGACAGGTTGAAGCCACAAAATAAGCAATTTTCACATCTTTTGCAGGACATTTGGACTAAAGTGTTGGGACACAACTCTTAATCAATCAATGGATCAATCACAACTTGGACGTTAGTTGTCTGGGAACACTTTAGGGAAGACCCTTCTCCAAGATTGCGTGGTCCACAATGGCCTCCTTGGAGGAGAATGGAGTGAAGGAACAAGCCTGTTAAACGCCTCACAAAAATTCCCGTAGACGCATTCCAAAATGTTGTAGCTCGTGCCGTAGTTTGCCACAAGAAAAGGGACATAGGATCTCCAACGTGGCGTAGTTTGACATGAAAATGTGATTTCTAACCATGAACACTACGAGTCTATGAAAACACAACGTGTTCTCTCAAAATGGCAGATTTAAAATGCTGCATTAGGACACGAGAAGGTCAGTTTGGTCACACAAATATAAAACACAAAAAGGTTAGCCGTGACAAATGGCCCAGTTCGACATCTCGTGTTGATGGTGGACTCCAGCCGCAAACGAGGAGGACAACTCCATTTTTCTTCACTTTCCACCGTCCTGCACGTGTCCCAATACTTTTGTCCACACAGTGTTGCAACACTTATTATCAAATGCAGATGGTTCCCTGCGTGAAATGCGTTCCCGTGCGGTTCGTTTCTTGCAAATATTTGCGGGGAAAGCCATGTGGCGTGACTGTTCTGCCTCTGAGGGACTTTGATGAAGCGTCTTCACTTTGAAAGAACTTCAGGATGAAGTTGCACCGATGTTCTTTTTGCTTTTCCATCCAATACAGTGGAACCTCTAAAGCCGCACGCGAGCTTCTCAAACTGCCCATTTCTTATACAGTATCTTTCCTCCATAGGAAATCCTGGCAAATGGATTAGTCTGTTCCGGGGTCAAACTGTGTCCATCATAGAATTGTTTCAAGTCCCATTTGAACATTTAATTGTGTAAAAATGTTTGCAAATGTTACAAAACTGTGCTGTCGGAAACCCAGCAGTTGCTGGTTGTGAAAGAGTTTTCCTACAAAAAAGCCAAAGAAGAACAAAACAAAGTTCCACTTTGGAGGTTCTACTGTATTATTTTTCAAGCCGACGTCTACATCGGCATCTAGTGGTTTACAATGAAATGTACGCTAACGCGCACCAAAACACTTGAGAGGTGATTCTTTGTTCGGTGTTAACATGAAGGCTTAATCTGCTGCGGTGTTCTGCATTTAAACGTGTTTTTTCAGCTTTTTCTAATAAAATTTGGCCTTGTGTGATACTGTGATTGGCCTGACATGTTTTTCTTCTTATTATTTAGTCAGCATCAGTTACTTCGAGGGATGTCTCACTCTGGAGTAAAATACATAGCCTCCACTCCAGGGCGGCATGAATAAAAATGAAAAGGTGGGAGGCCACGTTGGGACGTTCTGTACATTAAAGATCCAATACAGCTCAATAGGTGACAAAGCTAGTTGGTGTAAAATCTCATATTTCATCTCATTGATGATGAATTTATTTTTGCAATATGCCAACCACCAATAAGAAAAACAAAACAAGCTGCAGCTGAAAATGGCCCCTGGGCCGCACTTTGGACACCCCTGATCTACCTACTGTCAAATGTAATAATTCGGTGTGTCTCACTCTGAGTAAAATGTGCAGGCTCTGCTGGTTATCCAGTTCAAATGACTGATGTCTCACTCTGGAGTGAAATTTGTAAGCTCATAAAGGAAGTCTCACTCTGAGTACAATTTTATGGCTCTCCTCCAATTCAAATACGTGATGTCTCACTCTGGAGTAAAATTTGCAGGCTCTGTTGGCTGCCTAATTCAAAGAAGCGATGTCTCACTCTGAAGTAAACTTAGCAAGCTCATAAGTGATGTCTCGCTTGAAGTAACATTTGTAGGCTCATAAGTGGTGTCCCACGACCCTAAGAGGAGAAGCGGTATAGAAAATGGATGGATGGATAAGTGATGTCTCACTCGGAGTATTATTTGCAGGCACTGTTGGCTCCCTAATTCAAACAAGTGATGTCTCACTCTGAGTAAAACTTGTAGGCTCTGCTGGCTGTCCACTTTGTGATGTCTCACTCTGGAGTAAAATTTGTAAACGCGCAAGTGATGTCTCACTTGGAGTAAAATGTGCAGGCTCTGTTGGTTGTCCACTTCAAATTAGCAATGTCTCTCTATACAATTTGCAGGCTCTGTGAAACTACAGTATGCTCATAAGGGATGTCTCACTCTTAAATCAAATGTGTAAGCTCACAAGTGACGTCTTACTCTGGAATAAAATCTACAGCCCATATACTGGCTGTCAAATCCAATCACCTGTGATGTCTCACTCTGAGTAAAATGTGTAGGCTCTGCTGGCGGCCCACTTCAAATGAATGATGTCTCACTCTGGAGAAAAAATGGTCAGCTTATGGGTGATGTCTCACTCTGAGTAAAGTTTGCAGACTCTGTCGGCTATCCACTTCTAATGAATGATGTCTCACTCTGGAGTAAAACTTGTAGACTCAAAAGTGATGTCTCACGCTGAGTAAAATTTGCAGGCTATGTCGACCATCCACTTCAAATTAGTGATGTCCCACTCTGGAGATGAATTTACAGGCCATGTGGCTGTCGTGAAAAACATTTTAGCGGAACGTAATAGCAGAGAGTAACAAGTGGTGACAAACTTGAGACTTCGCCGACCTCCGTCTGAATTTGAATTGAAATGCAGTCACGCATCCGAGCCTGCCAGCGGGCCCGAGAGCGAATAGCGGCAGCTCGGCTCGCGGCGGTCCCGTGTCGACGGTTGACAGCGAGTCTTCCTCACACTTTTCCAGAGACGCTTTCCTTTCCCAGGCGACACGTGGAGGGCGAGCCGTGTGTGAACTTTGTCTAGTTGTGGTGCTGCGCAGTGGCTCCTATCAGCTTTCAACGTGTGTCTTATTTTAGACGCCGTGCTAATCGCACCCCCGGCATGAGGAACCTTGTCTTTGTCCTCCCTGCGTCCGTCCAGGAATAGCCTGGCTTGATTTGGACCTCTGGGAAAGAAAAGCGAGGAATTAGACTTTTGATTTGAAGACTTGCATGTGTTATATGTGGATGCCCCCCTGAGGGGACAGAGTTCTTTCCCCCTGATTTGAATACTATTGAGAACCTGCAGTAATGCTCTGTACAAACCACGGTATGAGTTGCTGGCACCCGCGTCATTCAAGCATAGAAGAAATGTAAATATGGTATAACATAGACAGCGGTGCGTAGCATAGCGCCCCCTGCCCCCTGCCGACCCCAAGGGGGGCCCACCCCACTTTTTGAGAAGCACTGGCAGGGGCGTGGTGTGTGTTTCTTTGTGTGTGTGTGTGTGTGTGTGTGTGTGTGTGTGTGGTGACTCCGTGGGTTCAGTCATGCATGTCCACGCATTGTGACAGCGCAGACATGGCTGGTAGCGGCAGGCAAGTCCACCCGGGCCGCCCGGCTGCCCCCTAGAACTCGCAGCAGACGTGTGCAAAGGTTGTTTTGTTTTTGTCTTCTTATAGCCCAGGTTGTCGGGGTCAGGGGTCATTACCCAGAGGAGTTGGTGTGTCGACTAATTTGTCCAGGAGCTCTTTTTACTCAGTGTTTTTTTTGTTTTTTTTTAAATTTGGGACTTTTTTTCCTCAGAGGATGTGAGCAAGGATGGCGGTCTGCTCAGCTTCCCCACGTTAAAGTGTGTCACTTCGCAGTGTAAAAGGTACACAACGCCACCACTGACTTACACAACGTGTGAGAAAAATGAGTGTTTTTTTTGGAATGCACACAAAGCTCACAATAGTGGCTGCTCTCTGGTAGCTTCTGCATTGTCACTATAGTGTGTGTGTGTGTGTGTGTGTGTGCGTATGCTAGACTTCACACACTCCAACACTAACTTTTAAAAATGTATTTGCTACGCTTTTGTGTGAATTTAAACTATTTTTTATTTATATAAAAAAACATACATTTATTATTATTTAATATACATAACATTAAAATACTCATCAAAAGGGTGATGCTTTACTACATAAGACATACACGCTATGTGCGTGCAGTGGTTATATATGTATAACCACACACGGTCAGAATAAGGCTGCAAAGATGGTTTTTACACACAAAAAGGGCATCGGAGGTGAGATAAATAGATTTAATGATACATAAGAAATAAGTGGCGACGATCTTCTTCTCGTTACAGGTGCGGAAAACCCCGTGAACCCCGGTCGATGGATTTATTACCTTTAAAACAACTTCTGAGTAAGTTTCTCTCGTCTTTGAATGGTTGTCAATGTCAAGCGTGATGACTGATAAGCAGCTGCTGCATTGATCTAACACGCGCGCGTGTTTCAAAAGTCATTTTTCTTCAATAATTGAACAACTGAATGATGTAAAGAGTCCAACATGGTCCTGTTATCGTCTCATACTTAACCGTCAGTATGGCTGCAAATTCGCTTTTAAGATGATAAAACTCGCACCCAACACATTTTTACTAGCTGAGTTCGCCAAATGAGAAAATATTTCTTTCAAATGCAACATAAATAAGTGTGACATGTGGAATATGAACAGTGCAAATAATATAGTGTTTCTTTTATCAGCGCTGTTATTATCACATCTTTACAATGACAGTTCTCTTGGGACGATGTACAGTGGGCAGCCAATCGAAAGGAGGGTGGCGTCTCTATTTGTTTCTGTGTGTGTGTGTGTGTGTGTGTGTGTGTGTGTGTGTGTGCGTGCGTGTGTGTGTGTGTGTGTGTGTGTGTGTGTGCGTGCGTGTGTGTGTGTAAATGCTATTTTCCACCATGATAATGTTGATCTCAGCACATGCCTGCTGGGCACTGGAGCGAGCAGGTGAGCGAGCGAGCGAGGCTAGCACGCCATGGAGAGAGGTGAGGGTGGGGGGGGAAACAGAAATGGGGGTGGGGTAGGGGTGTTCAGGTGGCTTGTACAGTAAATCGGCAGCCACCGTGTGTTGCTGACGTTTACCATAAAGGGCTTCCATACACTGTTTGTGTCTCGCGATAGGTTGGGATTTGGAAAAAGACTGGACCCCATAGGAGATCTGTGGATTCGTCTGTTCCGGGGTCAAGCTGTGGCCATCATAAAACTATTTATCCACTGTCTCAAGTCACATCGTGTGTTGTAAAGAAGTTATGCGTTGAATAAAAGTCAAATCAAGTACAAATCAAGCCGTTGCCCCTCGCCATTTCACGCTTTGAAATTTCACTGCTTCACTCCACCATGATTTTGCAGACACACAGTACAGGCCAAAAGTTTGCTTTTTCATTTATTTTCATGACTACTTACATTGTAGAGTGTCAAAACTATGAATGACCACATGTGGAATGACAGTATGCACTTAACAAAACGGTGCAAAATAACTCTAAATATGTCTTATGTTTTAAATATGTCTTATGTTTTAAATAACTCTAAATATGTCTTATGTTTTAAATATGTCTTATGTTTTAAATAACTCTAAATATGTCTTATGTTTTAAATCTGTCTTATGTTTTAAATAACTCTAAATATGTCTCATGTTTTAAATATGTCTTATGTTTTAAATATGTCTTATGTTTTATATAACTCTAAATATGTCTTATGTTTTAAATGTCTTATGTTTTAAATATGTCTTATGTTTTATATAACTCTAAATATGTCTTATGTTTTAAATGTCTTATGTTTTAAATATGTCTTATGTTTTATATAACTCTAAATATGTCTTATGTTTTAAATGTCTTATGTTTTAAATATGTCTTATGTTTTATATAACTCTAAATATGTCTTATGTTTTAAATGTCTTATGTTTTAAATAACTCTAAATATGTCTCATGTTTTAAGTAGCCACACTTTGCTTTTTGTTGCTTCACGAGTCGCCTGAAATGGTTTTCACTTCACAGGTGTGCCTCGTCAGGGTCACTGAGTGGGATTTCTTGCCTTATTAACGAAGCTGGGACCTTCGGTTGTGTTGTGTGTCCAAACGTTCGGCCTGTGCTGTATTCATGAATAAATCACGCTGTTTTGTGGTTGAATGCGGCCTATTATCATTCAGAAAATATGCATATTTAAGCAGATTGTACACATTAAGCGTTAATAAATAAATTAAGCATTTTCAAGCATAAAAACAGCGAAATGAACCGAAATCCGAACATAAGGCATTGAATGTCGTACTCTACGTTGGTCACTAGGTGTCAGTAGCTTTTCGGTGAGACTTGGTCGCTGGAGCAACAACATCATGGGCCACTGTTGCAGGCTACCAGGCTACAAGCTAAAACTCAACTCTGCACCCCCATTTGTTACGAAAACATTCACAGAGGGAAGCACTTGGTGATCATGTGACTCTGAACTGAGAAAGATCGCGCGGCCATTTCAGACTATTTTGACTGATCTTTCAAGGCACACAGAATATTGTGTTGTATGGCTATATAAACATGGAACCTACCAAAACAAACATTAGACTCCCGTCTTTCATCGGGGAAAAAAGTTTGTTTCCTCCTTTTTCTGTTCTTTAGTAATCAGCAGTAGAACATAGGTAAGTTTCGGGAAAATATCAGTTCCTGACTAAAAAAGGGAGACAACCAGCTTTTCAAGCATAACTTTCATTTTGACACAAATATTTTTGCTTTAGTGGCAGCTCAAATATCTAAACAACTATACCAACACAAACAAGGGGTTGTTTTACAGCAAAATAACAATTAATTGACAAAAATAACACCATCAACTATTTACAGTTTTCACATTTGGAACTGAACTATGTGTGTGCACGTGTGTGGACAGTTGCATCATCACCTCTTTTTGCCTCTCGTGCACAAAAACATAATAGATGTGGAAATAGTTTTTTTGGGATCGGGTGTTCGGGTTTATAAAAACGCGTAAATACGTCTTTGGAATTGAATGAGTTAACAAGTTAGCGCTTCTCCCTACAGACTTTGTTTCTACCCACTCCCATTTTCAGTAATCGACACCTTTGAACAGTTAACGTCCGTCCCTGCACCCCGCCCAGGGCTCGAAGCGGGGTGCGCAGATGAGTTGAGCAGCGCTAGGCGACGAGCTAAAAGCCCGAGCTGCCAACATCATCCAACGTCATCCAGCGGGGAGAAAAACAACAATAGCTTTTTCTTTACAGCAGGGGTGTCCAAACTTTTTTCCAGCATAGGCCACATAATGAAAAATGAAAAGTGATGTTTTGTAAATATGCTAAGAAGTGACACATGTTTTAAGAAAAACTGACATCGATGAAAAAGACGATTATTAGTACGAATTTCAGTCTTTGCTCTTTTTCCCCCCATTTTTGCTGTGGTTTTTTTGGTCTTTGTAATATTATGACTTTATTCCTATAACATTCACTTTTTCCCCAACCTAATTTAGCAAAAATTACAACATTTTAAAAATGTCTTGCTTGCTCTCACAAAACCAAAAATCACATAACATAAATAAAATTAACAATACACAATTTTTTCTTGAATATTTCACACTGTGCTACTGAAACCCTCATAATATCATCAGTTTATTCTCGTAATTCATCCTCGTTAGAATGCGTCTTTTTTGTCTTGCTATTTTGACTTTATTCTCGTCAAATGACAACTGTAGTTTCCCTTTCTGTTGTTTTTTCCCCCCAAAATATTTCACTTGTAAATTTTCTCCTGGAACTATCATGGCTTTACTCCCATCAAACATCTTTTTACGCAACCTGATATTCCAAAAATTACAACTTTGTTCTTTTGTTTGTTTCTCAAATAATATTTCAGCTTTTTTTTTATCTTTTAAAAAGTCTTTTTTCTTGAATATTTCAACTTAATGCTATAAAAGGACGTTATTTTTCCTCCTAATGTTACGCCGTTATTCTCGTAAAACTCCCACTTCTTCCTCAGTAGATTGCGACTTTTTCTGTTCATATTTTCATTTTATTCTTGTCAAATTTCTGCATATTTTTCCATTGTTGCTGCAGTTGGGGGCTTTTTTTTAGTGTTCTTGTTAAAGTCTATTTTTAGAATGTGCCGCGGGCTGCACTTTAGAGCTTGGGGGGGGTAAAACCATTCCGAAATGAAGATCACGACATCATGTTTGTTATTAAGAGAACGTCAGGGTTGTCCAAAGTGCGGCGCCGGGGCCCTTCTCGGGCCGATTCTGAGCGTTGCAATAACCTGAATGTAACTTCCTGCCTCCCGCTTTCTCGCCCCTCCAGACGCGACTTTCTCCGCAGGCTGGGAATCTTGAAGCATGGGTGACTGGAGCTTTCTGGGGCGTCTGCTGGAGAACGCTCAGGAGCACTCCACCGTCATCGGCAAGGTGTGGCTGACGGTCCTCTTCATCTTCAGGATCCTGGTGCTGGGCGCCGCCGCCGAGGAGGTGTGGGGCGACGAGCAGTCCGACTTCACGTGCAACACGCAGCAGCCCGGCTGCGAGAACGTGTGCTACGACGAGGCCTTCCCCATCTCGCACATCCGCTTCTGGGTGCTGCAGATCATCTTCGTGTCCACGCCCACGCTCATCTACCTGGGCCACGTGCTGCACATCGTGCGCATGGAGGAGAAGCGCA
The DNA here is from genome assembly GCF_027744805.1 of Dunckerocampus dactyliophorus. Taxonomy (NCBI): domain Eukaryota; kingdom Metazoa; phylum Chordata; class Actinopteri; order Syngnathiformes; family Syngnathidae; genus Dunckerocampus; species Dunckerocampus dactyliophorus. Next base: position 2,751,277 of record NC_072827.1, read on the forward strand.
AGGAGAAGGAGGAGAACATGCGCAAAGCCCACCGCTTCCAGGAGGAGAAGGAACTGCTTTTTAGAAACGGCGAGGATGATGGTGGTGGCGGTGGCGGTGGCGGCGGAAGCGGCGGCGGGACTAAAAGGGAGAAGCCTCCCATCAGGGACGAGCACGGCAAAATCCGCATCCGAGGCGCCTTGCTGCGTACGTACGTGTTCAACATCATCTTCAAAACCCTCTTTGAGGTGGGCTTCATTCTGGGCCAGTACTTCCTGTACGGGTTCCAGCTGAGGCCGCTCTACAAGTGCGCCCGCTGGCCCTGCCCCAACACGGTGGACTGCTTCATCTCACGGCCCACCGAGAAGACCATTTTTATCATTTTCATGCTTGTGGTGGCATGCGTGTCGCTTTTCCTCAACTTGTTGGAGATCTACCACCTGGGCTGGAAGAAGCTCAAGCAAGGCATGACCAACGGCTTCGCACCCGAGCAAGAGGCGGCGCGCCGAGCCGATGTCGAGGCAGAGTGTTCGGCCTCCAAAACCGGGAGCTACCCTTCCAGGTACACAGACGTGGCGGCCGGCAGCGGGGCCTTCCTGCCTCGGACGGCGCCCTCGGGGGCGGAGTTTAAGATGGACAACCTCCAGCAGGAGGAGGCCCTCCGCCAGCACGGCCCCGCCTCCCACTACTACATCAGCAACAACAACAACCACAGGCTGGCCGCGCAGCAGAACTGGGCCAACCTGGCCACCGAGCAGCAGACTCGGGAGATGAAGGCCACTTCCCCCACGCCCTCCTCCTCCTCTTCCTCCTCGTCTGCTGGCACCCAGCAGCCTGCTGATGCTGCCCCGCCTCTTCCTGCCAGCATCACCACACCCACCAGCAGCAGCACCAGCCAGGGCTCAGGCAGCTGGGCAGAGGGGAAGAGCGAGCCGGATGACAACCACTTCGCCACCACGGTGGAGATGCACAAGCCCCCGGTAACGGCCGCCACTGACCCTCGGCGGCTAAGTCGGGCCAGCAAGAGCAGCAGCGTCCGGGCCCGACCCGACGACCTGGCGGTATGAGCGGAATAAAAGAAGCGGAGGAGGCGGCAGCAGTGGACGAATCTGTGCCTTGTAGGGCACGCCGTGGTGGGCGGAGCCTAGGACATGACCTGGAGTCACCGCGAGGAAGATGCACGTCGTCTTCTTTTAACTGCGCCGGATGGACTAATCAGCGGCACCTTTTAAACCGGTAGCCAGCAGCGCCTGCTTCAGCGCCCTCCGAAAAACCCCGGGGCAAAATCCAGAATGTACCTGGCCACGCCCCCAAACGTGACGCAAGTGATGTACTTCCGTACTTACACGCCGTCTTTTGAGTGCTTAAGTGCGTTTAATATGGCAAAACACAGTGCACTCAAAATACTGAGCGTGCAGCGATGCACGCCAAGTAGTCACCATCTTGGCTACGTGTCGGAAGGGGAGGGGTTAACTCACAAAAAGAGACAGCGTCCCCTTCGTCTCATTTGAAGCAGGAGGTACACGCAAGTCAGAAAACGATATTTTATGGGGCGAGCCAAATGAACTCATTCAATCCCAGCCATTTTTCAAAAGTCAACCCTTCACTAGCGGCCATTTTAGACTATTCCGACTGATCTTTCAAGGCTCACAGAACATTGTGTTCTATGGTTATATACACATGGAACCCACCAAAAGAAACATTAGACTCCCGTCTTTCATCGGAAAAGAAAAAGTTTGTTTCTACCTTTTTCCGGTCTTTAGTAATCAGCAGTAGAACATAGGTGAGTTTCAGGAAAATATCAGTTCCCAACTACAAAAGGGAGACAACCAGCTTTTTGTGAAACGATACATTTCAAGTTGAACTTTCACTCTGACACTTTTGTGGCAGCTCAAATATCTAAACAACTACACCAACATAAACACAATAAAGGGGTAAAACAACAATTTAGTTTAAAAAAATAACGGCATGAACTATTTACAGTCTTCACATTTGGAACTGAACAATGCGTGTGCACGCGTTAACATTTCCCTACAATGCGTAACCTTCTGCACGCTACACTCCTCCACGCTCTCTCCCTTCCTCCTTCCTGTCGTGTGTGATTCTTCCATCCACATGATCCCCGCCGAGCTCTTACCAAATGCACTGCTGCCACCTTGTGGCCGTTTTAATGGCTTAAAAGTGCTCTGAAGTGAAATGCATTAGTGGTGAGTTGCGTCGTCACCTCTTTTTGCCTCTCACGCAAAAAAACATAAAAGCCGTATAACTACGTTGTTGGGATGGGGCGTTCAGGACTATTAAAACGTATAAAAACGTCTTTGGTATTGAATGAGTTAGAAAGGAAGCCGGCAAATATTGCAAGCCTCATTTCCGGTGACGACAGCACACTCAGGAACTAAGTACACAGTGTACTTGTTCAAGTGTACTGAGGGAAGTATTTCATTTGAGACACAGCAAAATGAATTTCTTGCCATCCCAGAGTGGCCCCCCGTCTCGAGCACTGGGGCCACATTGAGAAAAAAACAAAACAGATTTTGAGTGAAAAAAAGTTGTATATTGACGAGAATAAAGTTGTGAATTTACAAGAAAAAAGTCGTAAGATTACGTGTCATGGGTTTTTAGTCCGGCGACTAACTTTCCTCTTGCTTCAGGCAAGCGTTTATTTAGAACGTGGCAGCAAAACACAGCAGTTGAGCACCAACAGATTAGCATGTCCAGCTAGCCCTTCTCACTTCCGCCTTCCGACTTTATTCTCATAAATGTACTAATATATTTTCTCAAAAAAGTACGGATTCATTATCACGAGTTTTTTCTCGTAAATTTATTACTTTATTCATCCTAATATTACGATTTTTTTCTCGGGAATTTATTACTTTATTCTCGTAAATTTACGACTTTATTGTTGTAATATTACAAGGTTTTTAACTCCTAAATTTCGGACGTTATTATTGTAAATTTACGACTTTATTTTCGTAATATTAGGAGTTTTTTCTCATGAATTTACAACTTTTTTCTTGTGAGTTTATGACTTTATTCTCGTAAATTTACGGCTTTATTCTCATAATATTGCAAGTTTTTTCTTGTAAATTTCCAACTTTATACTCGTAAATTAATGACTTTATTATCATAAATTTACGACTTCATTCTCATTAATTTACAGCTTTATTTATTTTTCTGGTAACATTACGAGTTTTTTCTTCTAAATGAATGACTTTATTCTCGTAAATTTACGACTTTATTCTTGTAATATGACAAGTTTTTTCTCTTTAAATTTACGACTTTATTCTCGTAAATTTACGACTTTATTTATTTTTCTGGTAACATTACGAGTTTTTTCTTGTAAATGTATGACTTTATTCTAGTAAATTATTGCTTTATTCTTGTAAATTTACGACTTTATTCTCGTAATATTGCGAGTTTTTCCTGTAAATTCACGACTTTAGTCTCGTAAATTACGACTTTACAAGTTTTTTTCTTGGAAATGTATTACCTTATTCTCGTAAATTGACGACTTTATTCTCATAATATTACAAGTTTTTGCTTGTAAATTTACTAATTAATTCTCGTAAATTACATTTTTTTCTCGTAAATTTGTTGCTTTATTCTCGTAAATTTACGATTTTTTTCTTGTAAATTTATTGTTTTATTCTCTTAGATTTACGACTTTATTCTCACAATATTACGAGTTTTTGTCATAAATTTATGACTTTATTCTCGTAAATGTACGACTTTATTCTCGTAATATTACGAGTTTTCTCGTAAATGGATTACTTTAGTCTAGTAAATCTACAACTTTATTCCCGTAATATTACGAGTTTTTGTCGTAAATTTACGGCTTTATTCTCGAAATCTTAGATTTGTTTCCCCTCAATGTGGCCCTAAGACTCCGTCGTCCCAGATAAAGGAGCTCACCTTTCAGTGCTATTTTTGTAAAATAAAAAATTCTTTTCAAAACTGCATTGTGTTTCACTCCGACATGAAATACTTATGGAGGAAAACAACTAACAATGTGGGGTGGGACGTCTTTCTATTTCCTAAGTTTGACAAGTCAAACCCTGTGAGCCCCGCTCATGTCTGTGTTGCGCTGCGGCGCTGTTGGCTTCACTGACCACCTCCCAAAGTGTAAAAAATACACCAATTGTCCATCAAGCACTGCCACCTTCGGGGGCTTTTAGAAAAACACTGTACTGTTGTTGTAGTCTTTCTCCCAACGTTTTTACACCAAATGCAGCTCTCACACAAAGATAGTAAAGTACTGTATGCTTAGAGACTAACTATTACACCATATAACCACTGCTGCAGACAGTTTTTCCCTCCGGTTTGCATTTTGGTAGTTGATTTGCACACGTAGGAGGAAAATGCTAACACTGCTATCGATGATCCTCAAAGGAATGAAAAAAAAATCATCATAAAAAATGTCTTAAAAGTCCCATCGGCTACTCACACTTTAAATAGAAAACACTTTTATTTATCTGAAGTTCTTGAAGAGAAGAATGTCGGCGTGTGTGTTCACAACTGGACGTCAGAATCAAAAGCCCCCCTCCCTCCTGGCAACCTTTGACCCCGCGGCGCCTCCACACCCTCCTGTTCCGTTACATGCTGAGCATGATCTCGCCGGCTGAGTCGCCACGCTGTCTTAAAGTGGGCAAGTGCCTGTGTGTGTGTGTGTGTGTGTGTGTGTGTGTGTGTGTGTGTGTGTGTGTGTGTGTGTGTGAATGATCCTTTTGTAACAACAAGTTGATGTAAATGTTCATTTACCTCAAATGTTTACAAAACTGTTCCTAAATAAAACATTTTTGTACCAGACGTGTGGCTGTTGCTTGCAACTCTAACTCAAAGTGACTTTTCAGTATTTCTCATTCATATTTTCATTTGCAAGTTGTGGTCAGACATTTCCAATAAAAAAGGAACATTTTTTTACTTTAAAAGAAGGCGCTAAAGACTGTACAAATAAAACAAATACAAAATAAATAAATCATGATCTACATACAACCAAATAACAACACACGCACACACACATACTTATATTATTTTAAAATATAATAGTAAAATAATATTTGACTTGTAGGCGCTTTGCAGTTAAACCAATATTAAATGCCACTAACATGAAAAACAATTCTCATAAATATGATATGCCAAAATTAATATAAATAAATGAATGTAAATAATGTGTAGCCATCAACTCCAATCATTTGATCCGGGCCAATTTTTTTTTTTTTTTTTTTTACAAAGTTTAACTTCGAACTGTATTAAATATGATATTATTTATTCAATAATATATATTTTTAAATCATATATTATTTAGATAATATAATGTTCTATTTGTAGTACACATAATCTCTTAATAATAATGTATATTATTTAAATGTAAATCAAGTTTAATAATTATAATGTAATAATTTAAAATGTATTGTATATTATTGAATTATTTGATGATATATTGTCATTTTAATATAAATACCATTGTAATACATTCATTTATTTTTTTAAACCACTATTGGTAACATACGTATGCAAGGTGTTCTTCAAGGTCTTCTTTTTATATTTTTTGGTTAAAAAATAGTAATTTGGCGCCACAGACATAACACACCTTGAACATCATGTGTGTCATCTTTAAATGACGTGAATGAGTCATTATTTGGGGTGCCACAAGATCTAGCGAGATTAAAACGTGACAAGATTTCTGGTGGCCACTAGGCCTGAGTAAATGATACAACAAATGAAAATGAACTCAATTCAATCCAATTTTGCCGGCCTGAATATATTGCCACATGCAACATGCTGGGACTGAACCATGTGTGTGCACGTGTGTGCACGCATGCACCTGCGTTAACATTTCCCTACGATGTGGAGGCAAACGTGTCCTCTTCTCCTGCCTCCGCAGGAAGGGGGGTCGCTCTGTGCATTGCTTTCAGCACCTTGGTGCGCTTGCTCCATAGAACAACGGCATGAACGGAGTGAGCCCTTTTGTCGTAGTAATTATCATGCTTTTTTTTCTCTGCTTAATGAAATCTTACAAAAAAGCAAATGGATGTTTAAAAAAAGTACAAAAGCAGGCCATTTTATTGCCCCTCCACCCCCCGAACCCCGACCCCATCCCAAAGCTACTGTAGATTGTGCCGCACCGAACTGAGAGCATTTTGACCCTGTTGTGTAGCCGTACCCAGCGATTAGACCCCGCTCAACAATGAACATATCGTTAGGTGTCAATCAACAGCACGCATGACTATCATCTTGTACTGGATCGCATCATATTGTGTACCTAATGAAGCGTCCATTGATTTGAGCGCAGTCCAAACCTTTGACTTCACCAAATGTGTGTACGGAAAGAAAAAAAAAAAAAAGAACAATGCAATGCTGATGACTCACTTTCACGGGTCCGGTACATGAGTGGCGAGCGCTGGGGTCCAGTGGCTGAGGAGTGATGGGAGACGTGTCTGTCACCGCTTCCTGCAGTATGATGGCCACCACGGCACCTCCATGCGACTGTGGCCCGGGACGGTTTGTTTTTCTGCAAGCCTGGGAGGACAAACTTGAGCAAGAAGTCACATCTCAATTGCATCAACATCAGCAAATATTAAAAAATTATATATATATATATATATATATATATATATATATATATATATATATATACACACATTGTGTAATATAATATCATAATAAGGTCACTTATTTGTTCATTTACGTCTAAAACTACTTTTGGAATGTTAACTGCTTGTGTTGATGGTACTACAAGGGAGAAAGCTGATTGGCTAGTGGGGAACTCTGTGGCTCCACCCACCCAGTAAAAGAGATGCAGGTTAAGCAACCTATTGACTCTTTTATTTTTTTTTTTAAAGAAACATAATGAGTGCTGCTTAACTCTTGGCTTGTGTTTTCTCAAGAAGGAAACCGATTGGCTGCAGGTGACCTCTGTGGCCTTTGAGGAAGTATGCGGCTCCGCCCACCCAGGGGGAGAGATGCAAGTTAAGCAACCTATTGACTCTTTTAAAAGGGAACAGCGTAACCATCACTTTTACTTCACTCTTAGCTTGTGTGTTCTCAAGAAGGAACACGATTGGCTTGAGGTGAGCTCGGTGGCTCCGCCCTTTCAGGAAGAATGTGGCTCCGCCCACCCAGGAGGAGAGCTACAGGCTTAGCAACCTATTGACCCTTTTTTTTAAAGTGCTCTTTGTAAAAAGGAACAGTGTAACAATGAGTTCTATTTAACTCTTAGCTTGTGTGTTCTCAAGAAGGAACCTTCCAGGTGAGCTCGGTGGCCCTCCATCAGCCGTAAGTGGGTTTTCAGAACCGACAGGACTCTTCCTGGTCTGTGAATACTTATGTACAGTACTTGCTGTCATTACTGGGGGTATTCCATTTTGGAATAAGGCTGCATGATATAGTGTGAGGGGCTGCACGGTGGTGTAGTGGTTAGCAAGGAGGAGAAGCGGCATAGAAAATGGATGGATGGATGTAGTGTGAAGTGCTGAGAACACTTTGCCTGAGGCTGACTCGCACCACAACTCAGTGGCAGACTGGCAGGGGTCAAAGGCCACGTGGCGTGACACACAGCAGGCGCGAACAGTTTGCAAAGCAGCGGCATGTTTAGTGGCGTGATTGTCAACCCGGCTAATTAACATACTATCATGTCATCTGCTGCAGCTGGCGTGTTGCATTCAAGGCCCCAAAGGAAAATTCAGCAGCATTAATCATAGGTGGTCTTCCAATACAGCTTAGTTCATGGTAGTACATAAAAATATACAGTATATGCTGTAGTTTTTTACATTTTGCACAGTTGGATCTTAAGGGGGTTATAAGTAGAGCTTCAAAATGCAAGAAGAAGAAATGGCCGTGAGACAAAAAATAATGAGTAAGCTATTTATTGCAAACAAGCATTAGAGTGAAATAGGCTGTTCAACAGATCCTATCTCATTCCATTCCATTCCATTTTCCTCCGCTTATCCGTGTCCGGGTCGCGGGGGCAGCAGTCCCAGTAGGGAAGCCCTGACCTCCAGTCCCCGGCCACCTCCTACACCGGGAGGACACCAAGGCGTTCCCAGGCCAGCTATGAGACATAATCCCTCCAGCGGGTCCTGGGTCTCCCAGCTGGGCATGCCTGGAACACCTCACCAGGGAGGTGTCCGGGAGGCATCCGGACTAGATGCCCGAGCCACCTCAACTGTCTCCTCTCGATGTGAAGGCGCAGCAGCTCTACTCTGAGCTCCTCCCGGACGGCCGAGCTCCTGACCCTATCTCTTAGGGTGAGTCCAACTACCTTACGGAGGAAACTAATTTCAGCCGCTTGTATCCTCAATCTCATTCTTTCGGTCATGACCCAAAGCTCATGAGCATAGGTGGGGGTGGGAACATAGATCGACCGGTAAATTGAGAGCTTTGCTTTCCGGCTCTGGGTGTTTGGAGCTACCATTTCATTTTGATAGGCCACATAACTGATGGACAGGGTGGTATTTCAGGAGTGAGTCCAGTGACACCTTAAGGTGTGATCCACGATCTCGTTCTTTGGGTTCTTTCGGCTTTGCCTTCCGGCTCAGCTCTCTCTTCACCACGACGGTCCGGTACAGCGACCGCATTACTGCAGACACTGCGCCGATCTGCCTATCGACCTCACGCTCCAACCTTCCCTCACTCGTGAACAAGACCCTGAGATACTTGAACTCCTCCACCTGGGGCAGGACCTCATTCCCAACCCGGAGGGAGCAATCCACCCTTTTCCGACTGAGAACCATGGCCTCAGATTTGGAGGTGCTGAGTCTCATCCCAGAAGCTTCACACTCAGATGCCAACCGTCCCAGTAAACGCTGCAGGTCACAGCCCGATGAGGCCATCAGGACCACATCGTCTGCAAATAGCAGAGACGAGATCCTAGTGACCCGAACTGGACTCCCTCGACACCTTGGCTGCGCCTAGAAATTCTGTCCATGAAAATTATGAACAGAATGGGTGACAAAGGGCAGCCTTGGCGGAGGCCAACGTTCACCGGAAACAGGCTTGACTTACTGCAGGCAATGCGAACCAGGCTCCTGCTCCGGTTGTACAAGGACTGAATGGGAGGTAGTAGCGCGCCACCAATCCCATACTCCCGGAGCACCCCCCACAGGACACCGCGAGGGACACGGTCGAATGCCTTTTCCAGGTCCACAAAGCACATGTAGACCGGTACCCTCCAGTACCCTTGCAAGGGTGTAGAGCTGGTCCAGTGTTCCGCGACCAGGACGAAAACCACACTGCACCTCCTGTAGCCGAGGTTCGATTAACGGTCGTACCCTTCTCTCCAGCACCCTGGAATAGACTTTCCCAGGGAGGCTGAGGACCCTATCTCAAAGAACCCTAAAACCGCCCTAAAATACTGCAGGAAAAAAATGCTCAAAAAAGGACTCTTCTAAATGTTCTCAGTTGGATTTAGATCAGGATGGTCCAAAAGAGTGAGTTTATCCCTCTGGGAGAAGTCGTTTGTCCGGCGGGCTTTGCAACATGTCCACATAGCCAGCTGCCATTTGATGCCCCCACACAACCTGAAGCTCCAAAGCACCCCAGATCAGGATGGCACCCCTGCCGCTGTGCCGCGTGAAAAACATCTCAAATGATATGTACTTGTCCTGTCAGAATAAAACTTTCTTCCACCTTTCAATGTCCCGTGTCTGGTGCGCTTCTGAAAATTCTAAACAAGCAATTTTGTGGCATTCAAGAAGACAAGGCCTTTGAAGACATTTTTCGTTCTTATAAGCTTTCTCTTGCAGATGCTGTCCGACGGTTATTGGACTGCACTCGGCACCAGTAACAACCTTCATTTGGGCCGAGGATGGTCCCGTGTCTTGACGGACAGCCAACGGGATCCTCCAGCTCAGAGCCGGTGACATTTTTTTGGGTCTACCACTTGACTTTTTTGTTCCAGGACCCTCAGGATGCTTGAAGAAGTTTGAAATGAGTGTCTTACTGCGTCCAACCTCAGTAGCGATGGCGCGCCGCGAGAGGCTTTGCCTACGCAGCTCAACAATCCCACCGCGTTCAAAGACTGAAAGCTTTTCTGCCTTTCCCGTCAAGAGATCATTGCAGTGTGAATATCTGACACTAAATCACATTCAGTCCACATTTTTGCCTTTTAAAGGCTGTGCTCTTCAACTTTTGATCAGCTGATACCAGCCTGTTTCACTTTGATGATTGTTTGCAATAAACTGCTCACTCAAAATAGTTTTTGTCTCACTCCCATTTCCTCTTTCTGTATTTTGAAGCTCTACGTAGAACCTCCTCAAGATCCAAGTCTATATAGTGTATATTACTTCTACTAAGGATAACCCCCAGCAAAGGTTACTGAGCATTAACATCAGTGCCACCAACAGGTTATTTTTAGCCTTTAATCACAAATTCACACTCTGCCCGCAGCATAAATACCTCAGGCCCCTCCCCCGCCTCCTTTATGTATTTCAAGGGTGTCACATGAATTTGTTTGTGTGTGGGAAAGCGTGGACACTGAGAGACTTCTACCTTGTCGACACGCTTTTACATAGAAAACACCATCAATACGTTATTATTGTTATGATTATTAGAGAATTAAGGGAAGCACTGCAAACAGCCGCACTGTGACACATACACTAACGCAATAAATGACTTCCTTCTCTTAACATTACGACTGTCGATGCCCAATATTACAACTTAACCGTCTCGTAAAAATACAACTTTATTCTCACGTGATTAGTGACTTTAAGCTCCAAAAATACGACTTAATTCTCGTAACAATTACGCCTTTAATATTGAAAAAATGTAATTTGATTAGGTTCACTCATCACATTATTCTCAAAAAAGTACAATTTAATTTGTTTAAAAAATGTTTATAAAAAAACAAACTGTTCTCTGGTTTACTTTAATTGTGGAAAAAAAGAATATTCCCCTAAAATTCTAACTGTAATCAAAAAACCGACTGACTTTATACTTGCAATATTCTAACTTTATTCTCATATAATGACCGTTTTACTGTAAGGGGGGGAAATTACTTTATATCAGCAATATTACAACTTTATTTTCGAATAAAACACTACTTCTCAGTCCCACTGATACACCTTCCAGACAGGAAGCAGAGTCTGAGGACATGAACGCAGACAGTTCCATCACCGTGGCTGAGGTATCTGAGGTTGCCAAAAAAACTCCTCCTCCTTCGCCCCCCAAATTCCTCAAGGCTCTGCCTTGACTGACACGTCTTTCAACGTTGCGTGGGAGTCGGGAACAGTACGTCTGGATTGGCACACCGGGTTGGTAGGCCACCTTTTAAAGAAGGATGACCCGGAGGGTGTGCTCCAACTACAGGGGGATCACACTTCTCAGCCGTCCTGGGACAGTCTATTCCAGGTAAGGGTACTGGAGGGTACATGGGAATTTGCCCAACCGGTCTACATGTGCTTTGTGGACTTGGAAAAGGCATTTGACCGTGTCCCTCGTCCCTCGTGGTGTCCTGTGAAGGGTGCTCCAGAAGTACGGGATTGGTGGCGCGCTACTACGTCCTTGTACAACCGGAGCAGGAGCCTGGTTCACATTGCCAGCAGTAAGTCCAGTCTGTTTACGGGAACATTGACCTCCGCCAAGGCGGCCCTTTGTCACTGAGTCTTTTTATAGACAGAATTTCTAGGCACGGCCAAGGCATCGGAGAGTCCAGTTTGGGGGCCTCAGGATCTCGTCTCTGCTATTCGCAGATGATGTGGTCCTGATGGCCTCATCAGGCTGTGACCTTCAGCGTTTACTGGGGAGGTTTGCAGCTTGTGGAATCAGACTCAGAGCCTCCAAATCTGAGACCATGGGGTGGATTGCACCCTCCAGGTTGGGAGTGAGGTCCTGTCTCATGAGGAGGAGTTCAAGTATCTCAGGGTCTTGTTCATGAGCAAGGAAAGGTTAGAGCGTGAGGTCGACAGGCGGATCGGCGCAGCATCTGCAGTAATGCGGTCGTGGTACCGACTGTCGTGGTGAAGAGAGAGCTGAGCCGGAAGGCAAAGCCGAAAGAACCCAAAGAACGAGATCGTGGATCACACCTTAAGGTGTCACTGGACTCACTCCTGAAATACCACCCTGTCCATCAGTTATGTGGCCTGTCAAAATGAAATGGCAGCTCCAAACACCCAATGTTTTATTGATAAAAAGGATGGAAACTGTCAGCTTCTGCATATGACTTTATGTGGAGTACCAGTAAAGGCCTCCCTCCTAATAAAGGCCTTGACCCTTAATAGACGCTAACAATGTGTGCTGAAGTAACATTGCCGTCATGCCGCTTGGCTTGTTTGGACCGTAGCACAGTCGTCCCTCGCTACATTTTCCATTCTTTTCTTTTTTACAGCGTATGAACGCGCATGGTGTTCTGCGTACTGATCGGCTAAGGGACCGTTGTCATCAAACCCCTCCATGCCGTGTCTCCTGTTGTGTTCGCTCGCTAGCAGTGTGGCTCTGAAGTACTGTACTGTATGTTTGCAAGTTCTCTCCCCGACAAAACGTTCTGCACCGACAAAGGCACCTGCGGTCACACCCAAATGCCAAAGGAAGATGCTAACCATCGCACAAACGGTTGGACTTCTGGACAAGCTGAAGGAAGGTAGAAGTTACGCAACTGGAGGGCACCATTAGGAAATAAATAAATCTTTGGTTCGTTGCGTAAAGGAGGAGGAAAACAGCATAAGGACGACAGCAGCAATAAGTTTTAACAAGGATGCAAAAGGGGGCTCAGGCGGCCTGAAGGAAGACCAGAGCAGCTCTGCGGGGACACCTACAGGTTAGGCCAGGACTCGGAATGGACAAGTGGACGTTGCATTATGTGACACTATGGACTCCATTCCTGATCCTAAAAAGTATTTACACAATATTTGACTTTCAAAGGATGACAAAATAAAGCTGCATCTCCGATAAAAACACTCATTATTGTGACATCAAAGTTGAACAGGACTGGAGTGCCTCGAATCAAGTGTAACGCAACAACCGACGTGGAGCACGGTACTCATTTGGGTCTCACACCTCCTCTGTTAAATTAGGGTCAGGGGCTGGTCCGGGGTGGGCAGTCCCATGCCCAAGGTGACCACCCCTGTCAGACACATGACCCATTTCAGTGTTCATTTTGGCACACTGGGTTTCATAGACAGCATTGGGCCAAACTAAAATGAACTTGACCCATGGACGCCGCCCCTTCCCCAGCACTGCCCCCCCCCCATTTGCTCTCATCTTATTGCATCATTTATATATTCGTGTTTGTGTTTAAAGAGAACATTAAAAGGATGGAGGAATGCACATCCTGGCTCAACATGCCACCCTCAGACCGCCCCCACATTTGCCCATACGTCACAGCAGCACCCGACCTGGCAAATGCAGCTGTCCTCTGTGACCCTGCCCCCACCCAGTGGCCATTTTACCATGAAAGAGCCACATTAGTTCATATCATGTGATGGGAGGATTGGTGGCACATTAGAGGCCCTAATCGCCACCTATAGTCTGGCCCCCCGCGCCTCGTCCACACCGCCCTGCTGAGCGAAGCGCTCTCTTTGTCAACCCTTGAAAGGGCCGAGGATTGAGCCCAAACAAAAAAAAGGGTCGGGATGGGGAGCCCACGGGGGTGTGACAAAAAATGTTTTTACATCCAAGCACGCTCCCTCGCAGGCGGCGCTTGCTTGGGACCAGTGATTGGAGTCTGGCCAACTCTGACACCCTGCACACCTCCCAGAAAAAAGCTTATCTGTAAAAAAAAAAATAAATGAAATGATTGGGAATTTGTCACCAGTTTGGTACCAGCAACAACAAAAGACTACATTTCATGTGCTTGCAGGATTACAGCGTCAGAGGGAAGGTGATAAGCAGCGAGGGGGGGGGGGGACGTGCGTCCATGTTGGTTTCACTTTGATCCACAAGAGAAGCCAACAGAGCAAGATGGTGTCACCCACCTCTGATCCTGGTTCCTCCTCCCCCATCAATGAGGTCAGTGGAGGTCATACGGAGCTCAGAAGCGCCACCACATCGCCCCCTACTGGAGAAAAGTGTGCATGGCATGACAAAGTGTGAGAGGGTTGTTGGGTTCTGTTCACCAAGCAACAAAAACGCGTCTGTGTAGGCTCTCAGTCGTACAGGAGTTGTCCAACGAGGGAAAGGCTTCTTGAGACGTCATCTGTACTTCTGTGAATAAGGTGTCGGTCTTAGTGTAAGGAACCAATAGGAGGAGGGTGTTGGCACACCAATTCCGCCCACTCTTACTGTATTTAAGGCCTAAGCTACCAGCACTTGATAGTTCGCTGACGAAGCTCTTCGGATGAGGAGCGAAACGTCCGACACCTTCTTCACAGAAGTACAGATGACGTCTCAAGAAGCCTTTTCCTCCTTCAAGCAACAAAAAATACACAATATTTCATCTGGAAAAAACCTAATTCAATCTAAAAACAACAACGAAAAAACAACAACTACACTCAAGTACTTTAATCATGAAAAAATAATAATAATTAAATGAATTAATAAATAATAACAAAAACTACTTTGTTGCCATAAAATTCCCACTTTAATCGAGTGGGGAGAAGTGACTTCATACCAGCAACAGTACGTCTTCATTCTTTAAAAAACAAATTGATAAAAAACAATACTACTTTATTGACTTTGGGGGGGAAGTACAACTTTATAGCCTCAATATTACATCTTTATTCTTGAACAAAAAACAAATATCATGATGCAATGATATCAACATTCTACAGGATGATATCAAGGCACTATTGAAGGATAATGCTGCCTTTCACACCACCCTTGAGGAAGAGAAAGAAGCAAAGGAGAATATCACGGAGCAAATTAAAAACTTCATTGACGAGATGATGATTGATCATTGATGATGATTGATCATTTTGATCATTTGATGATATATATATATATATATATATATATATATATTTCTGTGTGGAGTTTGCATGTTCTCCCCGTGTGTGCGTGGGTTTTCTCCGGGTTGTTAGCTTCATTGGTGACTCTAAATGGTCCATAGGTATGAATGAATAAATGTGAGTGTGAATGCTTGTTTGTCTATATGTGCCCTGCCATTGGCTGGCCACCAGTCCACTTTATACTGACAATATAACAACTTCATTGTCCAAAAAATACTAGATTCTTCTAAAATTCCATCTTTAATCTAGAAAAATGTATGACTTTTTACCAGCAATATTACTTTATTCTAAAAAAAACACATTCTTGCAAACTTCCAACTTGAGGAAAAAAATACACTTTATTCTTTTAAAATTTCAGCTTCAATCTACCAAAAATTTTGTTACACCTGCAAAACTTTGTCAGAAAAAATACTACTTTATTCTCGTATTCTCGTATCTTTAATCTATCATAAAAGTACGACTTTATACCTGCAGTGTTACAATTTACTGTAAGTGTAAAAAAAAAACACGATTATGTCATGATGCTGCTCTGCTGCCCTCTGGTGTCATCTCTTTGCAGCACACCCCTGAGTCTGCAGGAGGGCGAATTGGACACACCTGCAGACAATTAGCCAGCTTCCCTTCCTAAACTACAGCGCAAGGGACGGCGCCGAAATTGAAGCGTGAAAAGTGCGAGATAAGGAATTCAATAAGTGTTGACTATACAGTTGAGAGGTTTGATATCTGGACTGGAGGTGGGTTGCGGGAAGTGCATAGGTCTCGGCCGACGGCCTATTTGGGCCCGGTACGACGAGACCGGTGCGCCACGACCTACAACAAACCAAAAGAGATACGAAGAGCTGGTGGCGGTGGAGCGGAGGGAGCTAAAGTGCGGGTGCAACCAAACTGTACCGTGAGTGTAACAATGGGCTGTAGCTCAGATGATGTTAGCGACGAAGGGGCAGAGGAGATGGAGTACACACACGTTAAAACAGCAAGGAAACAGTCATGGTCACAACAGGCCCGTAACCAGATATTTTTCAAAAATCTGAATGAACGGACCTTTTGCGAGGGAGCGAAGCAACCGAGCGGGGGGGGAGGGTGTGGGAGGTGGGTGTCGCCCCTCCCGGAGCAGGGAAGATTTTGCATTTGGAGCCCGAAAAAAGTTTTGTGATGCATATTTTGGACAGACATAACAACAATGTTATTTCCTCCAAATGACAAGCTTAAGGGCAAAATGCCAACATCAAGCTTGCCCTATTTAGATAAGTTCATCAGTTTGCTGGGCGATGAGCATGCCATGGCTTCAGTGGGGGATGCTATTTCCACAGGCCTACACTATATGAACCACTACAATGTGTTTCAGCCTTACCTATTGCTCGTTCAGCATCATCTTTCTTGGAAAATATGTCCACCACTTCCTCCAGCTTGATAACCTTTTTGTAGTTATTATTACAATGAGCAAAGATAAAGGACATTTTCATCCAGTTCATCTGACTAAAGCAATTGAAAAAGAAATAGGGAAAGTTAAATACGCCAAAATGCTCAATAACAGAAGAATACTAATATCAGCAGCAAATAAAAGACAGCAAGAAAACATTATGAGATTGAAGTACCTTGATGGAGGAGAAATAAAAGTACACATACCAGGAGAGGCAGCAGCAATAAGAGTTTTATCAAACGTAGCGATGGAAATGTCCATGGATGAGGTGAAGAGAGAAATAAGAGGTGGCAAAATAACAGAAGCTAGACGACTCCAAACCAGCAGAGGAGGAGTAAAAAGTGACAGTTTGTCTGTATTACTTGTATTTGAAAAGACAATACCGACAGACATGCGTATAGGATGTATGAATTTTAGGGTGAGGGAGTACATTCCTCAACCACTAAGATGTTACAAATGCCAGAGAATGGGACACACAGCACAGCAATGTCAGTGGAGGCAAAGGTGTGCAAAGTGTGGTGGAGAACATGACTATGGGAAGTGTGCTAGCGATGCTAAACTAAGATGTTGCAATTGTGGAGGAGAACATAGTGCCGCATATGGCGGCTGTGAAGTGCAAAGACATGCCAAAGAAGTGCAAAAATACCAAAGAGAGAATAAGGTATCATATGCTGAAGCAGTAAAGAATATAGGTATGTGTGTAATTAAGCAAAATAAACCAGTAGAGAATCAGGAAACTCATATAGAACATGCAGAACATGCAGCAGGACTTCCTCAGAGAACACGCCATAGAAGATCTCAATCAGAATGGAATGCTCCCCAACAGAAATGTAATCATAAGTGTGCAATTGAAGAAGACACATTAGTAGTAAATAAAAAGAACTTTGTAGCTTTTATATGTAAAGTCATCAATGTGGCCACGAGGCAGGAAAGGAAAAGTGACAGGATCAAAACGGTTGTGGAAGCGGCAGAACAATATTTAAACATCAAAGACAGGAAAGCAGAAGAAATACATAGTATGTTGACTATACACGATGATGCAGGACCTCAGAACGTTCATTAAGTTCATAATGGTACTCCACATCCTACCATGGAATGCAAGAAGTTTAATAGCAAATGGACAAGAACTTAAGAAATGTAGAAGAGAAAGTAGCAAAAGACCTGATATGATATGTGTGCAAGAAACGTGGCTTAGACCCCGTCTGGAGGATGTGTTGCATGGCTATGAATCAGACCATTCCATAGAAAAGACAACCAAGGGGGAGGGTGTGCAACATTTGTGAGGGATGGAATAATATATACTAGAATAACAACAGCAAATGAAATAGAATGTGTGATTGTTGAAATACATCAAGCAAATAGAAATATAATCATTATGAATATATATAACCCCTGTAAACTACTAGGTGTTGAACCAATGGGGAAGATAATAAGGAGGCATGGTGGTAGAGAGATCTGGTGTGGGGACTTTAATGCACATCATAGTTGATGGGGAAGTAAGCAAACGGATCACAATGGAGCAGTAGTAGAAGAACTCATGGATATCAGACAGTTAGTCTGCTTCAACAAGGGAAATGGAACAAGAATAGATATACGCTCAAATAGAATGTCATGCATTGACTTAACTCTGCTCTCACATAGCTTGGCAAGTTCCTGTGAATGGTACGGAAATGAAAGCACAAGTTTAGGAAGTCATCATTTCCCCAGAAGTTGTACAATAAACGCAGAAGTAGATATCCAAGAAAGACCCAGACATAAAAAGTGGTGCTTTTCAAAAGCGCATTGGGGAAAATTCAGGGAGGAATGTAGCAAAGCATTGGTGATATGGAGGAATGCACAGTTAAGATGACAAATAAGATCTTAGATGCAGCAATGAAAAGTATACCTTGGAAGTGAGTTGGAGGGAAAGGAAAATGGTTCCATGGTGGAATGAAAAGTGCACAACAGCGGGAAAAGAAAGAAATAGCGCACTAAGAAGTTTAAGGAAGAACCTCAGCCAGGTGAGAGGAAAAAAGCTATAGCCCCAAGAGGAATTAAAAACAGTAAACAAACGCATGGAGGGATTATTGCTCTGCCATTGGAAGGGAAATCAAGATAGGAGATGTATGGTCAATGCTGAAGATGAGTGGGAAAAGGTGTTTGTTCAAATACCTGCATTAGAAGATAATGGAACAATGGCTGGGACTGATAAAGAAAAAGCAAATGTGCGGGGGGAAAAGTTTGCGGGGGTGCGTAGTGGAGACCATCTGGATGCTAATCATAGACGAGGGAAGGAGAGGATGTTAAAACCAAATAGGGATGTGTTTCTACAACAGGATGGTGAGGAGAGTGTGGTGGATGTTGAAATGAATATCAATGAATTGCTAATAGGATGAAATAAAAGTAAAGATACTGCAACAGGAGAAGACCAGTTGAGTTATATTATGTTCCAGAACTTACCAGAAAATATGTTGGGAAAAATATTTTATTTATTTAACAAGATATGGGAAGAAGGGAAAATACAGAAGCAATGGAAAAGTGCTTTAATTTGACCATTTAATAAACCCAGTAAGGATCCAAAGCATTGTGTGAACTATCAACCTATTGCTCTAACATCACATCTGTGCAAATGGATGGAGAAAGTTCTAGTCAGAAGACTTGATTATTTCCTTGAAAGTCGAGAGTTACTTGCAAACTATAAGTGTGGTTTAGAAAAGGACGATCAACAATGGACGCTGTAGTGAGAGTAAGTCATGAAATAGTGAAAACCTTTCAAATGAAAGACTTGATGAATATTGTATTCTTTGATGTTGAAAAGGCTTATGATTCCATGTGGCGGGAGGGTTTATTGATTAAGATGAATAGGATGGGAATTAGAGGTAGGTTCTATAACTGGGTCCTTGATTTCATATCGGACAGAAAATTCAAAGTAAAAATAGGATCAGAGATGTCAGAAGAATACAGTATAGCAAATGGTATTCCACAGGGGAGTGTAACTAGCCCAGTTTTGTTTAACGTAATGATAAATGATATATTCATGAATCTGGATAGAAGGATTGGGTCGGCCCTACATGCAGATGATGGAGTTATTTGGACAAGGGGACGAGATTCTATAAATGTGACAAGTAAAATGGAGGAAGCAATAAAGAAGATAGAACAATGGTCATATGACTGGGGATTTAAGCTATCACCCAATAAAACATGTTACATGATGATTACCAGGAAAAAAGGCATGAAAAATCAGAACCTGATGCTGTATGGACAAAACATTGCAAACGTAGACAATTTGAAATACCTTGGTATGTGGCTCGATCAGAAAGGCACATGGAAGACCCATGTGGAAAAGGTAGAAGAGAAATGTAAGAGGATAATAAACTTAATGAGAGCTGTCACAGGTAAGGAGTGGGGGGCAGATAAACAATCACTGATGTGTAAATATAGAGCTTTGATGAGAGCAACTATAGAATATGGAAGTTTTGTTTATGAAGCTGCAGCTAAAACACATTTAATGAAAATAGAAAGAAATCTTCCCAAAGCATTTAGGATAAGTACAGGTGCAATCACATCAACACCAATGAAAGCAATGCAGGTGGAGTTAGGAGAAGTAGCGTATGACCTGAGAAGAGATCAACTTATGTTGACATACTGGAGTAGACTTAAAGGATGTAGGCATGGACATCTGGCCAAGGATGTGATGGAGGAATGTTGGGAGGATAATACAACTAAAAGTAACAGCTTTGGGTGGGTAATTAAAGATCCATCCATCCATTTTCTATACCGCTTCTTCCTCATTAGGGTCGCGGGGGCATGCTGGAGCCTATCCCAGCTGACTTCGGGCGACAGGCGGGGTACCAATGGCAGGGCACATATAGACAAACAAGCATTCACACTCACATTCATACCTATGGACCATTTAGAGTCTCCAATTAACCTCACATGCATGTTTTTGGAATGTGGGAGGAAACCGGAGCACCCGGAGAAAACCCACACATGCATCCACACAGAAATGCCCAGGGGAGAATCGAACCCAGGTCTTCCCGATCTCCAGGCTGTATTGGCCAACGTGCTAACCACCTAGCCACTGTGCGGCTAGGTGGTCACCTTTTGTTATAATGAACGTTGTTTAACGGACTGCTTCGACTCTGCATATTGGAATCCAAAACCCGGCACAGCCGAACCTTAACAGATTATTCTCCTAAAATTCAGACTTTTAATCTAAAAAAAAAAAAGTTATACCAGCAATACAACAACTTTATTGTCCCCCCAAAAAATACTAGATTCTCCTAAAATTCCATCTTTAATCTAGAAAAAAGGTTGCATCATCTCTCATACACGGCTTTCTTTTGGTTGCCAACTTTACAATGCAGTTGCAGTGCGCCACCTGCTGACTGCAGGCTGCACAGGTAATGACTTGGCTATGCATGTAGTAGTGTTAACCACATTGGTAAAGTCATTTGCTAAACCTGTAGGCCAAAAATAACTCTGGGGGGCGTGACTAGTTTGGTATTGAAGCCATCACAACAGTAACCCAGTACATTTTGAAGATTCAAGAGTTTTATTGTCATGTGCACAGTAAAACAGGCAGTTATACCATGCAATGATATTCTTATTCTGTTTATTCTCCCAAGAAAAGAAAGAAAACACAAGAAAGAATAAGAACATAAGAAACATAAATACCAATAAATTAAGCAACAACAACAGAAGAGATATTAATACAAATAAATAATACAAATAAATAAATAAATAAATAAAGTGCTATGGGTGTGTGCGTGTGTTGCGTGCGGCGTGTGCGAGTGCTTCGTTGAGAAGCCTGATGGCCTGTGGGTAAAAGCTGTTTGCCAGCCTTGTGGTCCTGGACTTCAAACTCCTGTAGCGTCTGCCTGACGGTAGGAGTGTGAATAATGAGTGTTGTGGATGTGTGCTGTCCTTGATGAGGTTGTGTGTTCTTCGTAGGACTCTAGATTTATAAATGTCTTGCAGTGAGGGGAGGGCTGCCCCAACAATGTTCTGTGAGGTCTTGATCACCCGCTGGAGTGCCTTCCTATCACGTGTTGTACAGTTACCGTACCAAACAGTGATGGAGGCGGTAAGGACACTTTCCATAGTGCATCTGTAGAAGCAACTCAGGATTGTGGTGGACATGCCAAATTTCCTCAGTCTTCTCAGGAAGTACAGTCTCCTTTGGGACTTCTTCAGAATTTGTTGGGTGTTGTGAGACCAGGTGAGGTCCTCGCTGATGTGTGTGCCAAGGAACTTGAAGGTTTTCACCCTCTCCACCTCAGTCTCATCAATAAACAGGGGTCTATGCGGCTCCTTTTCCCTTGTTCTTGGGTCAATGATCATCTCTTTAGTCTTATCTGTATTGAGAAGGAGATTGTTATCACGACAC
This sequence comes from Dunckerocampus dactyliophorus, assembly GCF_027744805.1. Classification (NCBI taxonomy): domain Eukaryota; kingdom Metazoa; phylum Chordata; class Actinopteri; order Syngnathiformes; family Syngnathidae; genus Dunckerocampus; species Dunckerocampus dactyliophorus. The sequence continues at coordinate 2,772,923 of NC_072827.1, forward strand.
CAAGCTATGAGGTCCGCCACCTCTCTTCTGTATGATGTTTCAACACCACCAGTGATCAGTCCGATGACTGTAGTGTCATCCGCAAATTTAATGATGCTGGTGTTGTTCTGGGAGGCCACGCAATCGTAGGTGAAGAGCGTGTAGAGGAGCGGACTCAGCACACACCCCTGTGGGGTCCCAGTGCTCACGATTCTTGAGCTGGATGTGCGATTGTGGACTCTGACTGACTGGGGCCTGCCTGTTAGAAAGTTAAACACCCAGTTACAGAGGGAGGGTGACAGGCCAAGTGGGAGGAGCTTATTTGTGAGTTTGTGGGGGCAGACTGTATTAAAAGCAGAGCTATAGTCTATAAATAGCATTCTGACGTAGGTGTCCTGGCCCTGTAGGTGAGAAAGGGCTGTGTGGATGGCAGTGTTGACTGCATCATCCGTGGACCGGTTCTGGCGATATGCAAACTGTAGAGGGTCCACAGTGTCCGGGATGCTCTTTTTGATGTGGGTCATGACTATTCTTTCAAAGCACTTCATAACAATAGGAGTGAGTGCTATAGGGCGATAGTCATTCAAGCAGGTCACGTTGCTCTTCTTGGGTACGGGCACTATGGTGGTGGACTTAAAGCAGGTCGGTACAGATGCTTGTGCAAGCGACAGGTTAAATATGTCAGCAAGCACATCAGCTAGCTCTGATGAGCAAACCCGAAGTGCACTTGTGCATTTTGGTGATTTGGGTTTTCATTTACCCCTCAAAAATCCACAAAACGATGAGAAGCAACAACAAGCAAGTAGCAAACATGCATGAACGGCTGGATGAGCTCACCTTTCCCTCCCAGGACATTTTGGCAGTCATGGCACTGAACCGCTTCATCACTAGGTTTAAAAAAAAAAAAAAATTAATACAAAACATCACAAAAAATTGTCAAAAGTTGAACAAATATGCTCGGCTTATCCTGCTAAAGCAAAAGCACCAAAAAAACATTCTCTTTGAACGTGGTGTGATTGTTGAGCTGCATAAGCAGAGTTTGGACGCAGTAAGACATTTCAAACATCCTGAGGGTCATGGAATAAAACAGTCAATCGTTAGACCCACCAAAAAAATGAGCCGGAGGATCCCATTGGCTGCCCTTCAAGACACAGGACCGTCCTCAGCCCACATGAAGGTTGCTACTGGGGCCGAGTGCAGTCCAGTAACCACCAGACAGCATCTGCCAGAGAAAGAGAAGGCTTTTAAGAACGAAAAACTGTTTGCAATTTGCAGGACAGCACCAAACATGGGACATTGAAAGGTGAAAGTTTAATTCTCTTTTGATGGTCCTGATGGCTTCCAACGTGGCTGCCATGAGAAGGAGATCCAAACTGAGATGTTTTCCACATGGTACAGTGGAGGAGGCGCGATCATGATCCTTCAATAGAACAATGGAGCTTCAGGTTGTGCAGGGGTGTCAAACGGCAGCCGGCTATGTGGCGATGTTGGAGGCATTCCTCATGACTGAAGGTCCTCGTCTGCGTGATAAGACCGGCTTTTTCAACAGAACACTGCGCTTCACAAAAGGACTTCTTCCAGAGGAAGCAAGATGGCGCCGCTGTGTGGCTCGCCGCCTGCTCCTATACATAGTGGTTTTTAATGTTGTGTCGCCGGTTATTGTTTATGATCGCCTGACACTCCTTGACATCGGCACCACATGCAATGTGTTCCACCACCATTTCTGGCGTCTATACCACCACACCTGAGACGTATCAGCCCACTTCCCGGTAAATCTCGCCACAGAAGACACGGAAAGAGGGGTGAATTACACATCAGAATGAGGACCTAGCTGGCTCTACCGCCCCCTCGTAAGAGCAATTTGTTGCTGGCTGGAGCCATAGCAGCGTGGGACAACGATCTAATACTACCGGTGGCTAAAACCAGTTAGCCCCGGAGTCTGCTTCCAGGCGACGTGCTCAAAACTGTCTCTGCCCTGTGGCTCCCTCCACTCCGCTGCAGGATAACTGGAGCTCACTTCGTATGGCTCTTTTTAACACCAGATCACTGAATAATAAGACTTTTATCAATGATTTTATCCATTCTAGCAAACTTGATTTGCTTTTCCTGGCGGAAACCTGGCTTTGCCCACGTGACAACAGCGCTTTCTCAGAGACGCCCCTCCCCAAACTATTTCTTCCTCAACACGCCGCAGCCGTCTGGGAGGGGCGGGGGTATTGCTACTGTTTACAAGCAGACCTACAAGTGGCGCCTACTCTCCACTAAAGCCTATGCCAGCTTTGAGCTACAGTGTTTTGTACTCACACTGTCCAGTCCCGTCTTATGTGCTGTGGTTTATCGCCCACCCAAGTTAAAGACTTTATAAATGATTTCTGAGTTTTTGGCAGAAATCATGTTAAAGTTTGATAATATACTGATCTGTAGTGACTTTAACATCCATGTCTGATCGCCCTCAGATCAGCTGGCTTGATGCTTTAATTCTCTGCTGGAATCTATGGATCTCACCCAGTCTATTGCTTGTCCCACTCATCAGCTTGGGCACACACTGGACCTTGTCATCTCCCATGGACTATCTGTGTCAGTTACTAATATACGGAATGTTCCTATTTCTGATCACTGCTTCATTTGCTTCCAGACGCTAGCACCTCCAGCTGCGCCTAAACCTGCTCCCACCTCCCGCTGCTGGGTTATCACCTCCACAACAGCCAATGGCTTTGCTGTTGCATTCTCAGGCACAGACCTAAGCCTTCCTCTCCTCTATCCATTCCACATGCTCCCAGATCCTGCACTCCATGGCACCATTTAAGGACAAAGCTACCAGACTCACACCTGACCCGTGGTTAAATGAAACCACTCGCGCCCTGAGACGGCAGTGTAGGCAGGCTGAGCGCAAATGGAAGAAGGATGGACTTCCTGTATGACTGGGCATCTTAAGGGACAGTCTTGACACTTACTATGAAACCGTGAAGGAAGCAAAAACAAAATATTTATCAAACATCATTTCTAGCAATAGCTATCGCCCCAGAGTGTTATTTAGCACCATTCATTCTGTTATGAACCCTGTCACTGCTGTTTTTAATGTTTCTGAACGCACATGTAGTACACTTCAACAATTTTTTATGGACAAGGTTGCAACAGTCAGACATTCCATCCCGAAGGTCTCAACTGCTAGTCTGCCTGACTCGCCTGTAAAACACACTTTTGAGAACTTTGAGCCAATCTCCACTTCTCTTCCTAAAAAATCAGTCCAACAGTTAAACCCCACCAACTGGCCTCTAGACGTTATCCCTGCAAAGATAAAGGAGGTTATAGATACCATTGGTCCCAGCCTTGTTCTATTTATGAACAGCTGCTTCAGGCTGAGTATTGTCCCCACTGCCCTTAAGCAAGCTGTAGTTAGACCACTTCTTAAAAAAACGAACCTAGACCCATCAAGTCTGTCCAACTTGCGTCCAATCTCACATCTGCCCTTTCTGTCCAAGGTCATGGAGAAACTTGTCTTCTCACAACTCCAGTCATATGTCTATGCATAATATTGCTAACAAATTTTCAATCTGGCTTTAGAACCCGTCACAGCACAGAATGCGTGTTATTGAAAGTACACAATGACATCCTCACAGCCCTTGATGCTCAAAACTCTGTAGTGCTGGTGCTTTTAGACCTTCACTCAGTCCTCATCTCCCACCTAGAACACTGTGTTGGCCTACGTGACTTTCAACTGTCCGTCACCACTCCAGGGCCCTGCGCTCTTCTCAACACACATTAGAAGTCCCAAGGATGAAATACAAAAAATGGGGCAATCGTGCTTTTGCCCCCACATTTTGGAAGTCCCTTCCACCTGCACTACGATCTACTACTAGAGTTGTCAGTTTTTAAACCTCTTTTAAAAACTCATTTATTCAGACTGGCTTATGACACATGATGATTATAAGTACAGTAGACGCCCCTACAACGTAAATAATGCGTTATACCTTTAATGTTATATGGTTTTTATGTTATACGAAGCGTAAAATACATGTAAATAGCCTAATCCGTTTCAAGATCTTCCCAAACTCACACCTTTGGGCCTTCAAAATATTCAAAGTCCACCAAATATGGTGGGAAAATATAAGAAAACGTTATCATAAACATAGTAGAATAACATTCCAATATAAAATAAGGTAATAAATAAGATTACTGTAAATGAATAAAACTGAAAAACAAAAACAATCTTATCGTTCATGAGATGTCTTGATCAGGAGCGCAAGTGGAGGCAGGAAGGAGGAGGAGGACTAGCCTGAGTCGAGTCGAAGTCGAAGAGTCAGCTGATCTCACAGACAAACGCACACGCACTACACGATAATGCTGTGTGCAAAATTTTAATTTGTAACTTAACTTAATTGTTTAAGTTAGTTTAAGGGCGACTACGAAGAGGAAAGGAAGTTGAAGGGACAAGCCTGTCAATCACACAAACTCACGTATGCGCTGTCTGAGTCAGCCAATGAGATGAGAGCGTAGGCGGTGCCCCGATAATCAGCCAATGAGATGAGAGCAGATGTGGTGCCCCGATAATCAGCCAATGAGAGCGTGAAGCATCAAAATTTCTGGATCACTTCCTGCTTGGTTTCTATCGACAACTTTTCCCTTTTTTCTTCTCACTTACACTTGGTTAAGGGCCCATGACTACGGCCATTTTAACACAAAGAAAAGTATCTGTGTAGGCTCTCAGTCGTACAGGAGTTGTCCATCTGCATTAAGAAACATTAAGAAGAGATTTCAATGCGTGCAAACTAGTTTAGGGGGGACTATGATGAAAGGAGGTTGAAGGGAGCAGCATGTCTCTCACACAGACACACGGACACGCTGGATAAGTCAGCCAATGAGATGAGAGCATAGGCGGTGCCCTGATAATCAGCCAATGAGAATTTCTGAACTTGCACCGACTTGACGCTTTACGTTATATGGAATTTCTTTCGCAATACGATGCAAAAACTTTACATAAATTCTTTACGTTCAGTGGAATTTCCGTAAAAGGAGGTTTACGTTATGTGAGGTACTACTGTACTTTAGTTGTGATTCTGTGCCTGTATTTTCATTTTTTATTTTGTTTTAGTTGTTTTTATTCTATCTTATTAGATCGTACCATGATCTCATTTGCTATAACCTGTTTTTACTCTTGTGAAGCACCATTGGGATGTTGTAAGGTGCTAAACAAATAAACATTGATTTGATTTGAATAAGCTCACTCTTTTGGACCACCATCCTGATCTAAATCCAATTAGGAACATTTGGGGAGTTTACAAAAATGGACATGAGTTCCAGACAGCGGATGCCCTCCGTGAAGCCATCTTCACCACCTGGAGCAACATTCCCACTAGCAGCCTGGAAACACTGGCATCAAGCACGCACATACCCATTTTCAGCTCATTAAAAAGAATGGCGCAGTTACTCAGTAACCTTTTTTAATTTTTTTTTTTTTTTTAGTTGAGCTATGAGCTTAAACTTTTTGCATTTGAGTAAGGAAATAGGCTGAAATCCGAGCACATTTGTATTTTAAATGAAACGATTAATCAAATAGCAAAATAGTTGTCGATTAATTGGATAAACGATTACGGTAATCAGCGATTCAACTTGGAGATGCTGCAGCTCTAAGACAGTGTTACGGTATTCGTATTAACCTTTCATATTCAACCTTTTCCTCCTCTAACTCTAGTTGAATTGTATTTTTAGAATAAGCCTCGGGCCAATTCAGAAACAACCTGCAGGACACAAATGGTCCCCGGGCTACACTTTGGACACCCATCGTAGCCCCAATGCTTGTCAGCTCCAAAATATATGGACTTTGTATCACTTTCACGTCTCATGGCAACTATGGTGCATTTAAGGACCTCTGAACAAAGTGCAAAATCTGAAAGCTTGAGGAAAAAACATCAGTGAATCATCAAGAACATGTAAAAATTGTATGTAGTGTGTTATCACATATTTGTCAATTATTTGCCACTAAAAGGGAACATGGTTTTCTGCTGAAAAAAAATCATTTGGACCAAAAACCTGCATTCTTGGGGCCGGCTAGGAGATTCATTGTACGTTTTTGTTTGGCAGCAGTTCACTGAAAGATCACATCTTGTTTTGATTTCCCCCCTCATCATTTGTGTAACAGTATTCATTCTTTTCTAAGTTAGCTTTTAAAGGAAAACTGCACTTTTGGAATTTTGCCAATCATCCTCAATCCTTATGATGGACATGAACACATCTCGCTTTTCTGTGCATTCCAAAGATACAAAAACTGCTAAAAAGAGGCATTATCACCACTTTGGTGAAGTTAGTCACGAGGGTGATGTGTCACTACGCCCGTAATGTACTTTGTGGGCGTAACAATGTTGCAGTAGCTTGGTTAATATGCAGGTCACATTATGTAAATGGAGCGTTGGCGCTTTTTTAGAAGGCTTTATAGGTGGAAATAGTTGCATCCTTAGCTGCCTCTTTTTTTTCATCACTTTTTATATCTTTAGAATGCACAGAAAAGAGAAAGACGTGTGTTCATGTCTCATAAGGATTGTGGATGATGGGCAAAATTCCAAAAAGTGCACTTCTACTTCAAGTTAACTAATTCAATAGCTATGCCGTAGTACGTTTTTATAAACCCCAACGGCCAATCTCAACAATGCATTTATGCATCTTTATGCACGAGAGGCAAAGAGGTGATGACGCAACTCTCCAGTGATACGTTTCACTTCAGGACAATTTTAGGCTATAAAAACGGCCACTAGGTGGCAGAAGTGCATTCGATATGAGCTCGGCAGGGATCATCCTGCCATCCATTTTCTATCCAGATATATTATACAGATCAGTGAGTGAAGCGTGAGTTTCTATCGGAGGATATGAGAGTCTAAATAACCAAACCAAAGAATATGAACCGGTGAGATTTATTCCTGACAAAAAGATCTAGTACAGACGTCCGGGCCTATAACAGTTCCTGTATGCCTACTACTAAGCGGGTCTTACAACAGCGCAGCTGCAATAAGCATCCTTTCTTTCCCTGCCCGGCATTTTATACATTTTGAGATTGTGTGGAATGCAGGAAGTCTGGCGATCGTGGACCAATCAGATACAAATTAACAATACAAAAGGAAGAAGAAGCCAGTGACAAAACATTCATACACCTCCGTTAGCAATGCAAGTCAACTAAATAATGCAACTACATGTGAACTAGGCACAATAAAAATAATCTACCACTTCATGAGGGAGCCTCACTAGGGAAGTCCAGACTTGCTGGTCCTCGGCTAACTCTTCCAGTTCCACTGGGAGGACACCAAGGGGTTCCCAGGCCAGCTGTGAGACATAATCCCACCAGTGTGTCCTCGGTCTGCCCCGGGGCCTTCACCCGGCTGAGCATGCTCGGAACACCTCACGGACAAGATGTCCAAGCTTCCTCAACTGGCTCCTCTCGATGTGAACGTAGTATCAAAGTTAAATGCAAGGCATACCTTATTATTATCAGGAAAGTCAAATATTGTTGGAATTGCATTTTGTCGTCATCTAACAGTCTGGCCGGTCCTGTCCAAGCTCTCCTCGGTGAAATGACGAACAGAGTTGCGATCTGGCTGCAGGAATCCACCTGTCTCTCCGAATATTTACTACCCATTGCTTTAGAAGTTGAGCATTGCAGTGTGGAAATCTAAAGGAGAATAAGGGGTAATTTACAACTACTTAGATGAAAAGATGCTTACAGATTTAAAGTATCTTTTTTTTTTAAAACTATTTGTATTATTTATAAGCATTTACCTACCTGTGAAATGTAAGTCCCTTCTCGCGATTTTCACAAGTATCACGATTTGTGCCATTAATAGCAGCACAAGACGGCATCTCGAACTCATCTCGAACTCATTCGTTATTAGGCTTTCTTGTTTCGGGTGAATCAACATGGCTACTTTATACTTCCGGTGGCTTCAGGCCTCCAATGCGCAAGAATCCCTCTATATAGAGGGACTCTACAATGCGCAGCAAGCGATCCGGGTCATTGCAGTATAGAGTTCAGTGGGGTACAGCGACCGCATTACTGCGCCGATCCGCCTGTCGACCTCACACTCCACCCTTCCCTCACCTGTGAACAAGACCCCGAGATACTTTAACTCCTCCAGAGGTGGGGGCCGGACCTTACCCCCAACCCAGGGAATGATAATGTGAATGGGAAAACAAACAAAAAAATCACACAGGAAGAAAGTGAAAGCGTGGAGGGTAGCGTGCAAAAGTTTACGCATTGTAGGGAAATGTAAACATGTGCACGCACGTGCGCACACACACACACACACACACTTCAGCTCCAAATGTGAAGTTTCTAAATAGTTCATGGTGTTATATTTGTAAGTTGTTATTTTGATGTAAAACAACCCCTTTGTGTTGTGTGTTGGTATAGTTGTTTAGATATTTGAGCTGTCACAAAAGCAAAAAATATTTGTCAAAGTGAAAGTTATGCTTGAAATGTATCTTCACAAAAAGCCGTTTTTCCTCCCCTTTTCTAGTCCGGAACTGATATTTTCCTGAAACTTACCTATGTTCTACTGCTGATTACTAAAGAACAGAAAAAGGTAGAAAAACATTTTTCCCCCCTGATGAAAGATGTTTTTCTTTTGGTAGGTTCCATGTTTATATAACCATAGAACACAATATTCTGTGTGCCTTGAAAGATCAGTCAAAATAGTCTAAACTGGCCGCTACTGAAAGGGTTGTCTTTTGATAAATGGCTGGGATTGAATGAGTTAATTTTAAAAGTTCATTCTTTGGAGTATGACCTTATACGTACAAATAAAAAGGCATGTTTGGTTCTTTCCAGAACTAGAGGAATGAAGACAAGTGAGGCGTGCGGTTAGAAAAAAGAAAAGAAATCATTTATTGAACACGAGCGCACCAGCAGAGGAGTCCACGCACACACACACCAGACGTGTCAGACGTTCACTATTTACACTGAGGCACATTCACACGCGCCGACCCGAGTCTGAGCCCGGCAACACCGCCGCCCGCTGCAGCAGTGTCGCCTCCAAGGGGCTCGCTTATTAAAGGTTCCGATTTGAGTCCGGTACTGAGGAAGCGACCCGACCAGTGTCCCTGTAAGAGGTTCAAGTGGACTAAAGAGCAGAACCTCATGCATACGTCCTCTGCTGAGAGGAGCAGCCAAGTGGCGCTGAGGTTCTGCAGTTAACTCCAAAGATGCTCCAGAACTCATCAATTCGACCTTAATGGCCATCAAGATCATTTCAAGCCAGAAGAGCCTGGAAGAAATACAAACCGGAGTTATTTCATGGCAAATCTTTTCAAAGCAAACCTGAGTTTAGTTCTAGGAGAAACTTGTTTCCGATAACGAATGAATTAACGCTCAAAGCAAATCAGCTTCACTGAGGCTGAGAACAATTTCAAACTTAAAAAAACAACAACAAAAAAAAAAACAGATGAGCACATCCTTCAAGTTGAGTAGCTCGTTGTGCACGTGTACATCAGTGGAGTGAATTTGGAGCCCCTTTAAAAAAAAAAAAAACAACAAAAAACCAAAACAAAGCAAAGAGGACACAGAAACAGGAGGATAAATAAATATTCAAAAGAAAATAGAAGGGTGTTTTGTCCCTTTTGCGACAAGCCCACTTCATGTGACCTCCTTTTTGAAGAGCAGCCGCCAAACCTACCAAGGCCGCCAGCGCGTACAATAATGCTACAGGACATGAATGGAGAAAGGCAGCATGTTAGCGTGCAGCTTAGCCTAGCATGTGTAGTGATCCCACACTGTTACGCCCTCTGGTGGCTGGTTGCAGTCATTGTTTTCTTTTTGCGTGGTTTAATGTCTCCAAAGGTGACTCATTTGGGTTACTTTGGATTAACTAACGCTATAAAGGGGGGGGGGGGGGGGGGGGGGGGGGGGCGGGCGTGTCTACTATGGGATCTGAGGTGGCGTTCAAGGACCTCTGTTTGTGGGTGAAAAGGATGCCAAGAGGACACACCAAAGTTGCAGTGATTGTCTGTTCCCAACTTGCTTCCCATTGGCTGCGGTTAACCTGCTAATCACCTCACCGGCATTCAAATTTAGACTTTGTCTTTTGAGTCGAGCGAGCAAAAACATTCCCTAATTGTCTTCTGAGCGGTGGTCCGGATCCTACAGAACCGTTTTTTTTTGTTTTTTTTTAAAACAAGTGAATCCAGCCCCAGCAACACACATCCCTCTTTACCCACTTGAATCCCAGTCCTTTCTCTTCCCGTTCTTAGCGGCTCATCCAGCTTCCCTGCGGATGTCGTTCCCTCGCCAGGAGGACGCGGCGGGTAGTGGCGGAAGGAATGAAGGCAGATTACATAACAAAATGTTGGAAGAGCACACGTGCTACTCACTATCGCCCACCTGTGGATCTACTAACAATCTACCGGTCCAAATAAGACTCGCTACTACTCCCCCTCATCTCCACCTTCCTCCCCCTTCTCTTCCTCCAAGCGTGGCGTGTCCGTGTATACATCGCGGACCAGGAGGACTCTGGCGAGGAGGCTCTCCAGCATTTGGGGTTCCATTGGCGTGGAGGTGAACCACAGCATCCCGTTGGGGTCGCAAGTGGGATCGGGCTGAACGTAGAAGACATCCGAGCGCTCCTGCAGCAATGGCGGGCTGTGGGGGTTTGGAGGAGAATGTCAGAGGGGAGGAGAAAGGAGGAGTGGTGAGAGCCAATGGTGAATGTTTAAGCTGTGACTGCTCATATGGTGAAGATGCGCAGGAAGTCCTCATGAGAAACAGTCATCACTGAGCTTCAGGATGTGAACAGCATGAAGTTCTAATCACAGGACTTTCTACAGGCCCTGATCCTTCAAGGCAAAACCATTGACAAATATTTTTAGAAGGATCCGATGATTGCCTCTACGCAATTAACCACAGAGTCGCCGTGGGCGTGGTCTAAACAGGCAAATAACCGCTGCAGTCTAATTAGCGCCGGGTCAGAAAACATTGGCATTAACAACTGTAAGGTAACCAAAGGACAGCTACTTGTAGGGTTGTGTCAATGTGACCATGACAGAAGACCAGAATGGACGTAAATAGCATTAGCAGCACACTAACTAGTCACCGGTAAAGAAAGATACACATCAGCAAAACATGCGTACGCTAAGTCCCCTACTAAAGAACATCCGACGTGCGAACATTTGGAGATACGAACACAAGCCGACTGGTCTATTTTTTCATGTGTTTTGCCTTATAAGTCCATATTTATACTGGTACATGCTTGACGCAAACCCATATTTATACATGCCTGACCAGCAGAGGGCACTGTGACACTGCTAATGGGACCAACAGATACAGGAACACAGGGAGAGAGGAAGGCTTTGAGTTTTATGATACAACCCGGACAGAGCATGTGATTAAAGTTTATGAAGAGTTAATAGGCCTGCTTAATTCTACACCACCCACAGAACACTACCTCTTTTAGAAGAGTCTAACGACGACGATTTGTCCTTTTTTTCAATAACTCCTCCTCCTCCACCACCACGCATGCTCGACCACTCCTCTTCAAAGGTAAATAACATTTATCATTACGTATTATTATATCATTTTTATTAGTTTTTTTCATTAATTATCCTCGTTTAATATTACTACTGCATCCAAACTCATATTTACATACATACACATATACTGTATATGTATACATGTACATGCAGTACCTATATCATTGGTAATATTACCTTTTCCCCTACTTAAGAACGGTCGTCTGGAACCAATTGTGTTCGTAAGTTGGAGACTTAGTGTACATTGTAGGGATTTAATTGATCTTACTTATGACGTATTGTGTAAAATTAAGACAGGAACACCATCAACTTAAAAGCACTAAATGAACACAGACCCACCATCTACCAGCAGGAGCCCGAACTTTGTTGATTATGTGGCGAACAAATGTGCACATTAGCACTCAATCAGGTCATCAGATCTTACCTTGATGCATTCGCACATATGGAACAAATATGTCAAAGGGGGAAAAATACAGTATAGTAGTCTATCTTGTGCAGCGTGGAAGAAAGTTAGATGGTGTGTTCAAGGGCGGCCGAACAAAGTGGGACACATTGCCGCACGCATTAAACAGGCAAAAACTGAGATTTCTAACTGTGTATTATTTTTTAAAAATAAAATAATGGCCCATATTTCCAAAATTCCTAACCATTTACTTAAATAAAATAATTAGTAAATAACTACATCATTTTAAGTGTTCATTTTTGTTTCAATCATTGCGCCTGAATGTTTCCCGTGGCCCGGTGGTCTCACACATTTGAGAATATTGTAAGAATGCTACTTTTATAGAACTGGCTTCTGTATTTTATAATAAGATTAATGTCTACATCTACAGATGTAGCCGTTGAATCGTATCAAATCAAATCGTTCAGTCTTTAAAATATAGTAGTGTTTTTTTAATCTTATCTTATCCTGTGTATCCAGATTCATTTTGAATCGTTTACCTCAAAGATTTACAACCCTACTTATTATAGATAAAAACTATCTGCAATTAATTGTGATTAATTATGAGTTAACTATGGACAAAATCTGATTACATATTTTAATCGATTGAGCTAGTTTAAATATGAAGGCATATGTAATGTTATATGTAACTTTTAGGGATGCCCGATAATATCAGCCACCGATGATATCTGCCCAATATTGGCTTAAAAATGTAGTATCGGTCAGTATCAATATCAAATTGGGATTTTTCCCTATAATGAAAGCCAATAGTAAACATAATGCTGTATACTGTATAGGCCTATGGGCTCCCGCATTTTCCGGGGCGCGAATGACAACCTCACCGAACGTGTAAACAAAACCATAGGTGGGTAGTAGCAAGCTAGCTCACTCCTTCCATTCATCCATTTTTTTTTAATTCTGCGTATCCTCACTAGTAGTTAATTACAATTCCCAGCAGTAAGGGACGGTAAAATCTGACACCATGTGCGCGTGCTCGATTAGGAGAGTTCGTGGGGACATCCGTGAAAATGCTGCTTTTTCAAATGATATCGGGTGTATTTTCATTCGTATACATGTTTGTTCAGTAGATGACTTATTTCTGTTCAATTGGCATGGGATTTACATGTTTAGTGTTGGACCACATCAGCTCATACGACGGCTTTAAATGTTAAGTTCAACTTTAAGCCTTTCAAAGTCATGGATCAGAGCTGCAGGACAAGACAAAAGGTGTGTAGGATACAAATTCACTTTAATATCTGCAGATGTAATTTCATGAAATGTAAAATCTTTAAAAATGTTAATTTTGGCCCGGAATTACTGTGTACATGCAATTTGTAGTGTGGCGTGGAAACCAATACAGCCTGCTGCTGCACTAAGGGTGCGTGGCATACATGAACATTATGGCACATTTTCTTCTTCCCTGGACTTTTTGATGTTCAAAAACATGTAAATGGCTACTCTGTCGACTTCTAAAACAAATGTCACAGCCTAAGCGTAATTGCAAGTATTTTCTCAGATGTTATACAATGTTGTTTACAGTGACATTGAGAAGCTAACCGCTGATGCTGTATCCATTAGCTTCACAGCAGATGCGTGCTAATTCCACAAAAGGAGACGTGTGCTTTTACACATATCGGTATCGTTATCGGCTGATGACGGTATCGGAAATTGAGAGATGGACAACATCGGCATATCGGACATCCCTAGTAATTTTCACATTTAGGAAATAGCAGCCTTTCTGCTTCCATTTAAAATCCTGTCATCTTTAGCTAAATAAACAGCAATTGTAGAATTAACAGTAATAAATCAAAATCTTACGCCATCGTATGACAACAGTGACAAACGTACCACTTGGACCTGTAGAGCTCATAAAGGTGACGCTCGTGCTTCCTGATGGGGACACGTGGTCCTGTGTCGTCACCCGCTTCACAGTCACCATCATCCAACTTTCTCTTACGAGACTCCTTTACAACTAAAAGACAACGTCAATGTCAAAGTGGAGCACTTTTACGCTTGTTCACATCAGCAAACAGAAATAGAAATTCAATTTGCAGCAACGAAGGCCACACCATTGTGATCCTGAGAGACGGAAGGCACGCGGATGCAGGTGCTGGTCGACTTGATGGACAGGACAGGATGGACCGTGTCTGGGCCGTAGACGTTGGCAAAGGACAGGCGCATGTGCTGCTCGGCAGTGCGCAGGCCCAAATATTTGGTGTTCAGGTAGACCAGAGAGCGCAGTAGGCTGGCAGGGGTCTGGTCTCCCAATTGACGGCTGCTCCACAGACTCTGCTCCTCCACGCGACCCCACAGAGAGCCTGCAGGGGGCAGCGTACATCACAAATCCATTGAAACTTAAGACTTATTAGCTGTGTGGTTGTGCAAAAACAACACAGCTGTCTTCATATAACAATGTACAATCACAGCGTGTCAGGATGTGAACAGCAAAATAATTATAATCATTAGACACTAATTAAAATTATAGAACAACAACGTGGGTTCACTCACCATCAAGAAGCACGCTGGGTTTCCAGTCCTTCAGGACCTTGTTGAGCTCCTCCCCAAACTGCTGGTAGCAAATATCGCTGAAGAGGTCATCCTTTCGGCCTTTGGTGTGGAGATGCTTTAAACAACAACAAAAAAACAAACAAAAAACCCCAACAGGTTTTACTTTTGTTTTGTTTTTTAAAGGCTCCAATAGATGGATGCCACAAGAGTGTCCTCATATTAAAATCATCATCACTTTTGTCAGGATGTGAACAGCAAAATGTTAAAATCACTGGACACCAAATGACCACCACAAAAACTATTCAACATAAAATCAACAGTAAATCCCAATGAGGCCTGGAAGAACATGCAAAAAGGAATAGAAATGAGATAAACCTGTCCATGAAGCTACAAATACCTGTTACAAAATCCCAAGTCACAAAACTAGAGTTGTCTTGGCACCGCCTCCAAAAGTACAGAAAAGAGTGAGCGGCAATCGGCAGCCATGCTGAGAGCTGCTGCCATGTGGAGCAGGAGGGAGAGCTGCGCATCGCTCAATGTATCCTAAGAGAAACACTCACACAAACTTTGGTTCCCCGTCCCAAAATGGCACCAATTCTTTTGATTTAGGCAAAGAACGCACATTCTTGTCGGCCAAAAAATATCGCGTATTTATTTATGTGAATACATTTATTTTTTTTACACATCATTTAATGTTTGTTTTAATGTTAAAGTAGCACCTCTAAACTGAGGGACTCTGTTGTTGCAAATGATAAAAAACATTTTCTTGTGGATGTTTCCTTATTTTAAAAATCACATGACCACAAAAAAAGGATATGATTAACTCATTCAATACCAAAGATGTATTTATACGTTTTTAGAATCAAGAACACCTGATCCCAACAACGTATTTATACATTCTTTTTCCACGAGGCAAAAACAGGTGATGATGCAACCCTCCACTAATGCATTAGCACTTCAGAGCAATTTAAGCCATAAAACCGGAAGAAATGCATTTGATAAGAGTTCGGCAGGGATCATGTTAACGGACAACTCGCACATGGCAGGAAGGAGGGAAGTGAGAGAGCATGGAGGAATGTGTGTGGAGCAGGGCACGGTCGTTCAAAACACGGTTATTTTAACCACTGGTTTGTCCCTAGCCACCGGTTAAATTCTGAGCCCGCTGTTGGCTCACCGACCGTTAAATATGCGTTGTTCAAAACATGGTTGGTCGAGTCGTTCATTAATGGCACCGTCAAAGTTAACTGTGTGGTTGACGTCACTGGTCAGAGCCAATATATGCCACAATTCCTCATTTTGTTGACTTCCGGTTTAACAAAAAAAAAAAAAAAAAAAAAAAAA
Organism: Dunckerocampus dactyliophorus; assembly: GCF_027744805.1. Classification (NCBI taxonomy): domain Eukaryota; kingdom Metazoa; phylum Chordata; class Actinopteri; order Syngnathiformes; family Syngnathidae; genus Dunckerocampus; species Dunckerocampus dactyliophorus. The sequence continues at coordinate 2,788,698 of NC_072827.1, forward strand.
AAAAACTGATAGCGATACAATTTAACAAATTAAAACAACAAATTAAACAAAAATATTTTTGTTATGTTAATGTTATTTATTAAAGTTAGCAATATTTAAAAGAGTTTCCAGCTTACCAGCAAAATGAACCTCAGGCCCTACCCCGGATACCAGAACTACTTAACCAGCCTTCAAAGTAAGAGCCCAGACGCACTTAACTTAAAAATGTTAAAATTGTATTCTGCAACAAATTAAGCTTAAAGTTTCACAAATTAAAACAAGCAAGCAATTTATGAATGACACAATTAAATAAAAATGTTTTTGGTTAAAAATATTTTGCTCAGCACAAGCTCTTATATATAGTTTGGAAAAATACTGAAATGATGTCATATTTGTAAATAAATGGTTATTTTGATGTAAAACAACCCAATTTTTGTGTTGGTATAGTTGTTTAGATATTTGAGGTGTCACAAAAGTAAAAAATATGTGTCAAAGTGTAAGTTATGCTTGAAATGTATCTTTATCACAAAAAGCTGTAGTCTCCCTTTTTTAGGTCAGGAACTGATATTTTCCTGAAACTTACCTATGTTCTACTGCTGATTACTAAAGAACGGAAAAAGGTACAAACTTTTTTTTTTCCTGGAGGAAAAACGGGAGTGTAATCTTTCTTTTGGTAGGTTCCATGTTTATATAGCCATACAACACAATATTCTGTGTTCAAAATTCTTGAAAGATCAGTCAAAATAGTTTAAAATGGCCACTACTGAAGGCGTTGTCGTTTGAAAAATGGCTGGGATTGAATGAGTTAAAAGTAGGGCTGCACCAAAAAATATATATTAAAAAAAAACTGCACTCGAGTCACATTAACATATGACCTAATTTGTAAACAGACTTTTTAAAAGCACTTCTTTTGTACTCAAGGACTGCACTGACCACATGACAGCCGACACTTCCTGCTCGCTCTCCTCATCCCCCAGCAAACCTCACTGGCCGGGGCGAGTTGGCTCTGCTAGCCTGGCCGGTGAAGTTCACTGCGCTCTTTGATTTTTCTTTATTAAACTCCCCTCCAGACGTTTGCGAACACCTGCAGGTGTTCCCAAACTTTGTGCACAAGTGTATGTGCATGGGTGTATTGTGGCTTGAACGAGCAGTGGTTTTTCCTCCTTAGAAAGCCCTCCATCAACTGTCCTTCCGGGACCTTCCATGTAAAATGTCAGAAAGGCCATTGCAGGTTTATTTCAACCAGAGGAAGACAATGAAGAGTCCAACAATAATGATAATGAAAACAGTGATTTCTTTCAGAGGAAAGGACATGGCCCTCAATGTGTGTGTGTGTAAAAACAAAACAAAAAATAATCTAAATAAATATAAATCACCCCACAGAACTGCGATCTCAAGTCTAAAGCAACAAAATCATGCAGCCCTACTTTAAAGTCACTTGAACAACAACAACAGCTTTTTTTTTTTTTTTAAAGACTAAAAGAGTAAAAACCATGCCCAACCTGCTGGATGCCCAAGCAGAGGTAGAGGATGCTGTCCGGGGAGTAGCGCTCCCCACTGGGCCTGCACGCCTCCCTGACGAAGCGAGACAGTGCCATGTTTAGCTCCTCCGCACTCAGCGACGCCAAGTTACTCGTGAGTCGTGCTCCTGGAGCTGCAACACAAGCACGCCTGTTAGCTAACAGGACAAAATGCTGGTCAAGATGTCCAAACATGCTTCTGCGAGGTTACGCTGACCTGCTTCTGAACTGCTGTCTTTGTTGCCGTCGTCTGTCTGGTCATACGCAGATAACGCCCAGCGTTTCCAGGCGTTGATGCCGTAGCGAGCTTTAAGAGGCAGCGAACGCCCCGTGGGAGGTGAGGGCGAGGCTTGATCAAATCCCTCCTCCACTGCTAGCCTCTTGCTGCCCTGCAACACAAAGATGGTGTTTGCGGTAGTGTAGGCGTGTGAGCTTGGATCTGCGAACCGAGGCATGCTCGGGCGATGATCAATTAAACAATTCTGGTGTGCGTACTCGTGTCCTTGGCTGAGGTCGGGGTATGGACTCGTCTGTGTGCTCCCTTTCCTCTGCCAGAACTGGCGGTAGCGCCGAGCTCACGTCCTCGTCCATTGCCTCTGGGACAGGAAGCGGGTCTAAAGCTGAGGCAAGGGATGTCAATTAGACCAAGGATGACTCAGCATCAATGAGTCAGCAGTAGCTCATAAGCTACAAGACGAGAAGGCCATTTGCTCTCTTTAATGATGTAATGTAATGATTTCATATCACGATTATTGTGACCAAAATGATCAAGATTATTATCACGATATTGTTGAAGGTGCGCAAAAAAAAAAAAAAAAAGTACTGATACACACACTGAAGTCTAAGTTTTATTAAAAACGTCTGAATGCTTAGGGTACGTGATCGTACAACACATTGTGGGATGAGGGTGCCATTTTTTAGAGCAAGAGTTTGTGTTTACATTAGAGCTGGTGCTTCGGGAAGGAGATATACAAGGTAGCTGACGGCTGTTTCTCCTGGAAATGACCAAAGGCACTGGTCTGTGAGTTCATCCAAGATTGTTATAAAACATGGTTTGGTTCTGCGGTAATACTAACCGCAGGGAGTTTTACCGCGGTAATCATCAATACCGGTAACCGTTACATCCCTACATCCAACTGAGCAAAATCCCGTCTTCAGCTCCAATTAAGCGACGCCTCAACACAAAACTTATCTCAGGTAGTACTGGGTGACAGAGACGATGTGCAGTAGGAACAATATAAATTTGGTCTACGATGGACTTGAAGTATTTGGTGATAAAGTACTATAAACATGGCTGAAAGCGAACAGGGGAACCTTTTGGAATGGTTTGCACTGCTTGACTCTACCATAGTGTTTCTGAATACATTCATGAAACATATCGCAGTTCCTCGCTGTTTTGCAGTTGACTACGGCCTGTTAGTCAAATTACGCATATTACCTTAATTAAGCATTGAAGGATAAAAATGGCGAAATGAACTAAAACACAAATTTAAAGGCATCAGAAGACAGGTACTGTACGTAAATATTATTGCTATGCAAGCCTGTAGTAAGAGTATCAAATGAAACAAACCATAGGAAGGGGTGTGTGCATGTCTGTCATATTTTCCCTTATTATGTTTACTTTATTGGTTAATAGGAGTGTAAAGGTGACTATAGGGGGTGTTATTTCATGTCTAGAGGGCTCTAATAATGTTTAAAAATGTATTTGGAAGGTCGTAAACAGGTGTTCTATGCTCCAACTACAAAAATACTGTATTTATCAAGAAGGAATGCTACTTTGCAGAAATTCACTCATCACGGTCAGGTCCGGCGCCAATTGACTGCGATAAAGGAGGGACGACTATACATTTAATTTTAAACATTTTAAAAAAACATATACATATATTTTAATAGTTTGGCTTTCGTTAGGGCCGATGTAAGCTGTTCTGAAAGGGTTCTATTATTTATTTGCCAAAGAAAATATGGTGATATATAGCGTTATCTGAAAAGGCCGCACGGTACAGCGTAATATGGATTTTAGGACATACTGCGCCCATCCCTTATCTGAGGAAAACTAAATTTTAAATCTTGTTTATTCACACTGAAGCACTGATTTACCTTGAGGGAAGTCCACCTCCAGGTCCATATCAGGTTCATATTTGCCCTCCTCGTCGTCCTCCACTGTCTTACTGGCTTCCTCATCTTCGTGTTCACTTTTCACCTCCACTGGCTTCACGTCTGAAACACATGCAGAAAAGGTCTTCCATATTTGTTCTTAGGACACCCACACCCAACCGGAAGAGGCATTATGGACTACTAAGGTACCTGGTTTCTGCTTCTCCACCTCGGCCAGCAGGTCCATCTCTGCGAGGTCAGAGGGCACATTGCCTTTGAGCTCCTTGATTGCCTGCACGATCTGGTCTGCCCCCTGCAGGGTGGTGGGCAGGAAGAAGGGCACAGGAAGCTGGCCGGGGCGGGACAAGTTGTGCTTAGTAACCAAACACTTAATTCCTCTGCCTGGGTAGCGTAAACGTTTACTCACAGAGTGGGTTCTTACCGGTAAAGGCATGGAGAGCGGTGTGGGCGTGACCTGGGAGTACATGTTCATGGGCATGGGGATGAAGACGGGCACAGGTATGGGAACAGGGACATACTCTCTCTTTACACCATCATCAACATCTGTGGAAAGACTCAGACTTATGAAATAAAAACATACCTTGATTCGTTAGGGACACAGTCTAAGAAGAACCATTAGAAATTCAGCATTTACAAAGAGAATTATGCTCACTTTTGTGAACACTTTGTTTGTACCTGTCTGTATTGGTTTGCTCTGCATGTGTGGCTTGCAGTAGGTGGCCTTGGTCAGGGTGAGCGGCTTGCAGAGCACCGCCTTGTTTTTAACGTCCCTCATCAGGCCACTGCCCGTGTACGTGCCCTGGCCCACCAACTGCAACAAGAGACACTTTAGGGTTTAACAGGGGACATATGACTGTTTTAACCAAATTAAACTGGAACCTAAAAATATTCCTTACCCCAAGTTTGGAACCTTGTAATTCAGTTCCTGAAAGACAAAAATCTTTTATGCCCAAGTTGCTTCAAGACGGCGCGACTACACACATCACAAACTAATTCCACTCATCTGAAACAACCGAGAATGACAATCTATCACGCCTGTGAATGTTCCTTCCTACCCGTGATGCTGTTCTCCGGGCCTTTCTGTGTGGCCATGATGGGCTCGTTCTGCTGGCAGTAGAACCTCAGAAGACACTGCTGGTCACAGAAGTGCTTCAACTCTGACCTCCACATCACGGACTCTGTCAGCTGCCCCTGCACCTTGCAGCAGTCACATCGTGCCGCCTGGTGGCCACATAAGGACATTTTAGGATCATTCAAGCAAAAAAACTAAACAACAACAGCAACAGCAGCAGCAACATCAGCGGACAAACCTTGTGGTACCAGTCGTCAAACTTCTTGCTGCACTCGTCGCTGCAGAAATCGCGGGTCATGCCGCCGAGCTGCCGGGTCACGGCTCTCTTGCACAGCTGGTTGCAGTTGTTACAGCTGACACACTTCAGGCCCAAACGCTTGATGAAGTCCTGCTTGTACAGCAGCTTGCAACCTGGAGCACGAAAGCATCCTTAAATGAAAAACCTTATTCTCATTTCAAATCCTAACCCACATATTGCACACGCATCGATACCTTCGCTGCAGAAAGGCTTCTTCTCGCCTGAGAACTTAACCGTGTCGTGCAGAGTCTTCTCCTCCTGGCAGTACTCGCAGAGGGTCACGATGCAATGCAGTTTCTTGTAGTCGTCACAGCACACCTTGCTGCAGAAGTGGTACACTTTGTCCTGGACAGGAGGAGGGAGGAGAGACACCCAATGTGAGGTGTGGTGCACCTTGTTAAACCAGCAGCCCACGCGGGTTCCCGTCACACCTCCCACTCCAGAGTTTGGGGCTTCATGCTGAAGGTTCCACGACAGTAGTTGCACTTGAGCTGGACAGCGCTGTTGGTCGTGGAGAGCGGCGTCTGTCCGTTAGTGGCCGTCTGAAGAGTCGTATTCTGTAACGACATCCCACACCGTATTAAAAAGATTCTTTCTCCCGGCATAAAGGGGGAGGAGATGTGGCAAAATGATGAGAATCGAGAATCCACCTGGAACTTGGTGACGCACTGTGAGCTGCAGAAATTGAGCACGTTTCCCTCGGGCAGAGTCGCTTGGTACTGAGGCAAAGAATTCCTCTTACAGAAGTGACACGTGGGCTCCGCATCTGTAAACAGGAGATTGTATTGGAGCTCATTGGATTGTGCTCGAACCGATACTTAAAAAAAAAGAAAAGAAAATGCCTTTTTTTTTTTTTAATGGAATGTTGTGACAAGTTGAACAGAATAGTAATTTAAACATTTCAATAATATAAGTAAAAATGTTAAGTAGTAAATTGCCAGTATTCACGACAAATTCTCAGGGTGTATTGTGCAAATGCGTCGTGCGCGCACGTCACAAAAGAGTTCTTTGAGAACAAAAGGTTTCTACAGTCTAGGCTCTAACAAAAGGATTTAAAAATGGATCCTATTGTGGTTGTCATAGTCCTGTTGAACCGTTGAGTGAAATCAAATGCTTTTGTAACATAACATGATCCTTTTGTTGCATGGGGTGTGCACGAGTGGGACGTAGCTCACATGGTCGGCCCAGGCAGAGGGCGGGATATAATGCTGGCGGCTCGTTCAAAGGCGAGCACCCTCTAAAGTGCAGAAATTGATCATCGATGCGCAATTGTGTCGATGTTGGACTAGCATTACAATAGGTAATAGTTAATTCTACATGGAAGAGTGTTATATTCATTCAGCAAAATTAAGTCACAGTTTGTTACTTGGTTGACGCCCGCCCTGGTTAGCGCGTTTTTCGGTGTACATCCACAATTTCTGCTAAAATTTGGCCTTGGTTTGCGTTCGCCTGCTGGGTTGGCATTAAAAATGGGTGTAGTTTGTTTACGCCGCCATCTTGGATCACATGCGCAAGACGAAATCTTGTTTTTTGTATATATTTTCATTCTACTTTTTTTTTTAAAGTAATGTTAAAATCTCGTCTCGTCATCGTAGAACCGATCTCGTGTATCGTCTCGTCTTGTGAACTGAGTGTCTCATGACACCCTTACTGTCTGACAGTCTCCGAGCTCATGTTATTTGATCTAAAACTTTATTTTTCCTTAACACTGTAAAGCAGAGGATCTGCAACTTGCAGCCCACACTGCAACCACGGTGCCAACTGCCAACACAAAAACGGAAAAGGAAAAATAAAGAACAGCTCTGGCGTTGAGCCATTAAATATATACAATTCCACAGAAAAAGAACTGCTGTTGTTTTTGGAATGTAAAATAACTGAGTATTGTTATTTATAAGCACAGCATTATTTGTGTTTATATACTGGGACACTATACAGTAGGTGTCAGCTGTTCTTTTTTCAGTGTATAATTATCAGCATTTACGGCAGCTGGTACTGCAATTCAAATTCTGTACAAAAAGATGTTGGAAGCACAGTGATATTAAATACTTGACTGTTTGAAAGACTTTTCAATTAGGTAGTGAATTTAAAAATACAAATTTTTGATGATTATTTTATTTCTTATTGTGGTATCGAGCAAGTATTGAGAATTGTGGAAATTCACAGTATTGGTATAGAATACTGAGATCCTGGTATCGTGACAACCCCAGTATCACTATTGCATCCACAGTTCAATATCTACTTAACTTTTCCGTCTGGTTACTACAGTTTACGTGCATACAGAGTTTTGGTTTGCGTCGCTATGCAGGTGTACCTTATGTTTTGGTCACTTGGTCAGTTGTAGGTCCATAGTAACATTTCCTAGAATGCCTTGAAGTGCATTTTATTTTTGTGAGAGCCTTCAGCTTTTATGAAGCGTAAGCTGGTGCTTTAGGTTACTCACTGTGGTAGTTCACCGCCGACAACTTGGCCTTGTTCATGCAGTTGGCGGAGCAGTAGGAGCCCATGGCGCCGTCCGCTCCGAGGCCGAGCACCACTTCGCCCGTCTTGATCAGCGTTTTACAAGTCAAGCAGCTCGCTAGCTTACTGTGAGCCTGCGACACAGATGCCGAAAACGAGCAGTTTCAATCAGAGGTTGAACTGGAGCCCTTGCTTGTCCCTGGATCTTAATTCTTCATCCCAGCAGGAATGTTTTTGGACTAAAGATCTTAACTACAAAAGAAATTGGACCTGACCTCACAAATGGAAAAAAAAAAACAACAAATCAAGACATGCACTTCCCAAAGAGGTAGAAGAGAACTCCACATTTCACCTTCTGTACGTGTCCCTATACCATGCATTTTAGTTGTGATGACAAACATCAAGATGGTTTCCTCCGCTTACTAGTGGACGGTCTAATGAGCTGGTGTTGCCAGGCAACAACTACAATTCAGCCTTTAACTTGTGGCGACCAGCAAACTATCCAGCGGAGAGGCCGCTTGTCGCCGGTGACATTCCTTAAGCGTAGAGCAAAATCATAAAACCAAAGATGGGGAAATTGTGTGAGGATGCCGAGCTATTGTCCCAGACAGAAAATATCATGAATGTTCCATGACAGTACGCCATGGCAATCCCCAGATGGCGTGGAAATACTGTACTCCCAACACTGCAATGACAGAGCAAAGCTGACTGGCTGCTTTGAGATCATGCTGAGACATCGTTGCTCTTCCGTCTGCCTTTCAAGTTCTACCAGAGAATTGGCTGTGAAGAGGGTGCGTGCGGTTGCGCAAGAATGGACCTAAAAACAACCCTGCTATCAGGGCAAGCGAGCGGCCCGAGTCGGGGCCTACACTACCTGCTTGTAGTCCCTGATGCAGTTCTGGCAGCAGAAGCGTTTCTGTTGGCCATCGACCAGCAGGAAGTGGTTGGCTGAGACTCGGCTGGGCAGGTAGTCACCGCACTGCTCGCAGCAGTTCATGATCAAGCCGTTGGCGCGGCGGTACACGTTGAAGCATATGTCGCTGCAGATCTTGTGGGTCACCGTCTTGAAGCTGACTTCATGGCGGATCTGCGCACAGAGATTTGTCATTCATTTGACATCAACTGCGATTCTTTACAAAAACTCGGGACAATCTAATGCACTGTGGTGGATGCCCACCATGTATCCCACCAGGCATCTTGTAGACTCTCACGTATTCCAATTTGATGCAAGCTAATGAAAGCACAATTAGGATTGAGCAGTATTACATTTATGAGAGACGTTTTGTTTTTCCCCTCCATACAGCTCTTGTATTGCATTTCATGAGATTACACTGGCTTACCTGATAGTAACCAAACGCCACTGATGTTCCGGGTGTGTGTGTGTTTTCCCTAAGTAATATGCAATATGCATTTCCCTTGTTTTATATGCAAATTAAAATAGAGGGTGCATAATTATTAAGATAATTATGGAGCTGTCATGTTTGTATTGTATTGTACTTTATTTATCCCACAGCAGGGAAATTCACTTGTTACAGCAGCAAGCAAGATACGCAAGTAAAGAATACATAGTGACTACGTCATGGTTCAGGTGGTGCAGGTGTTGTAGAGCCTGACAGCGGTCGGTATGAAGGACCTGCGGAACCTCTCCTTCTTACACCGTGGGTGTAACAGTCTGCTGCTGAAGGAGCTGCTAAGGGAACCCACAGTGTCATGTAGAGGGTGAGAGGTGTTGTCCATGATGGATGTCATCTTAGCCAACATCCTTCTCTCCCCCACTTCCTCCACGGAGTCCAGAGGACCGTCCAGGACAGAGCTGGCTCTCCTAAACAGTCTATTGATCCTGCTTCTGTCTCTGTCCGTGCTGTCCCCTCTCCAGCAGCCGACAGCATAGAAGATGGCTGAGGCCACCACAGAGTCATAAAAGGTCCGTAAGAGAGTTCTGCACACACCAAAGGACCTCAGTCTCCTCAGCAGGTGGAGGCGACTCTGGCCCTTCTTGTAGAGGGCGTGGATGTTGACGGACCAGTCCAGTTTGTTGTTAAGGTGAACACCCAGGAATTTGTAGCTGTCTACCAACTCTATGTCCGCTCCCTGGATGTTCACCGGTGTGCTTTGTCTTGCTGGTGTTGAGTTGTAGTGGTTAAGCTCACTCCAGCTGACAAAGTCCCTGATGACCGTCCTGTATTCCAGATCATTCCCCTCTGAAACACAACCAACAATGGCTGTGTCATCGGAGAACTTCTGGATGTGACACTGTGTGGAGTTGTGTGTGAAGTCCGAGGTGTAGAGGGTGAAGAGGAAAGGGGAGAGCACCGTACCCTGAGGGGCACCTGTGCTGCAGAGTACCATGTCAGACACACAGTGACGGAGCCTCATATACTGTAGTCTGTTGGTGAGGTAGTCTATAACCCATGCAGTCAGGTGTTGGTCAACTCCCACACTCTCCATCTTCACTCTGAGTAGTGACGGCTGGATGGTGTTAAAGGCACTGGAGAAGTCAAAAAACATGACCGTCACAGCGCTCCTGCTGTCCTCCAGGTGTAGGTGCATCGTCCACTCCGATCCCAGGCCGGTAAGCAAACTGCAGGGGGTCCAGCTGAGTGCCCACCATGGGTCGCAGGTGCTGCAGGATAATCCTCTCCATGGTCTTCATCAGGTGAGAGGTCAAGGCAACAGGCCTGAAGTGGTTAGGCTCCTTGGGACGCGGTGTCTTTGGTATCGGGGGGGGGGGGGCTCAAATCTGTTGAAAAACAGATTGAGTTCATCTGCCCATATCTTGTCCCCACTGGCTTGGTCTCTCCCCACTCCTTTGCCATGGCCTGTCATGGTCTGCAGGCCTCTCCAGACTTCCCTGGCATTATTCTGCTCCAGCCGCTTCTCCAGTTTCCTCCTGTAGCAGTCCTTCCCCTTCCTGATCTTATGCCGGAGTTCCCTCTGGACTCTGCGCAGCTCCTCCTTGTCCCCCGAGTTGAAGACCCTCTTCTTCTTATTCAGCATGGCCTTAATCTCAGAGGTCACCCAGGGTTTGTTGTTGGGAAAACACCGCACCAACTTGGAGGGCACAGTGTTCTCCACACAGAAGTTAATTTAAAGTCTGTGATGCAGTGCGTCATGCTGTCAACGTCACTGCCATGGGGACTACAGAGCGCTTCCCAGTCTGTTGTCTGGAAGCAGTCTCTGAGCCTAGCACTGCTCTCCTCAGACCACTGCTTCACAGGCCTCTTCACAGGGGGTTGTCTATTCACTACTGCAGTGTAGTCTGTGACGAGATGGACGAGGTTGTGATCAGAACGACCCAGCGGGGGGAGGGGGGATGAGGTGTATGCATCTTTGATGTTTGCATACAGGAGGTCCAAAGTTTTATTGTCTCTAGTGTGGCATTTGACATACTGGGTGAAGGTGGGAAGAGCAGAGGACAGGGAAGCATGATTGAAGTCACCGGAGATGAGGAGGAGGGATTGGGGGGTTTGTGGTTGCGAGGTGACAGTGGCGGCAAAGAGCAAGGGCTAGCCTCAATGAAGCTAGCAAAAAAACCCAAGGATTTAGCAGTGGTCTGTGAGCGTCTGATCAAGCTTCTGCAGGTGTCTCCAATACAACTTTTTCTCTTGTGAGAAATGAAAATGGCCTGGAGCTATGCCATTTTGTGAAAATTATTTTGATTATTTCAACCCAAACAAACTGAATAAGCTTGTTTTGCCAAAATATGAACAAAATGTTTGTATCCACAAATCACATTTAGCATTAAAAGGACCAGCAATAAATGATTTTCTTTAGGGGTGTCCTGATACAGCTGTTTCACTTCCAATCACATACCGATATTGCAGCCTTGAATATCAGCTAATACCGATATCATTCCGATGTCAGAACGAATAGTACATACTTTTATGACTTATTTTGCAGTATGGAATGTCAGAAAAGGCAGAGGACAATAATCAGCAACAGCAGATATGTGAACAATAGACCTGTTTACTTCTTTGAGCATCCGGGGTATAATATATAGCAGGTATATATATACAGTAATATATACCCGATATGTAGCGGCAGCTTGGCATAATATAGAGAGGTTCGAGATGCTCTATTAAGCATTTACACTGGGGGTGTCTTCTTCTTTTCTTTTCGGCTTTTCCCTTCAGGGGTCGCCACAGCGAATCAATTGCCTCCATCTAACCCTGTCTTCTGCATCCTCTTCTCTCACACCAACTACCTTCATGTCCTCTTTCACTACATCCATAAACCTCCTCTTTGGTCTTCCTCTAGGCCTCCTGCCCTGCAGTTCCAAACTCAGCATCCTTCTACCTATATATTCCCTCTCTCTCCTCTGGATATGTCCAAACCATCTCAGTCTGGCCTCTCTGACTTTATCTCCAAAACCTCTAACATGTGCTGTCCCTCTGATGTACTCATTCCTGATCCTATCCTTTCTGGTCACTCCCAGAGAGAACCTCAGCATCTTCATCTCTGCTAACTCCAGCTCTTTCTCCTGTCTTTTCCTCATGGACACTGTCTCTAGACCAAACAACATCGCTGGTCTCACCACAGTTGTGTACACCTTTCCTTTCATTTTAGCTGAAACTCTTCTATCACACATCACACCTGACACTTTTCTCCACCCATACCATCCTGCCTGTACATGCTTCTTCACCTCTTTTCCACACTCTCCATTGCTTTGGACTGTTGACCCTAAGTACTTCAAATCCTCCACCTTTATCTCTTCTCCCTGTAAGCTCACTCTTCCACTTGGGTCCTCTCATTCACACACATGTCTTACTGCGGCTAACCTTCATTCCTCTCCTTTCCAGGGCAAGCCTCCACCTCTCTAGCTTCTCCTCCACCTGTTCCCTGCTCTCACTGCAGATCACAATGTCATCTGCAAACATCATAGTCCATGGAGATTCCTGTCTAACCTCGTTTGTCAGTCTGTCCATCACCATAGCCAACAAGAAGGGGCTCAGAGCTGATCCCTGATGCAGTCCCACCTCCACCTTGAACTCCTCTGTCACACCTACAGCACACCTCACCACTGTCTTCCATTCCTCATACATGTCCTGCACCGCTCTAACATACTTCTCTGCCACTCCAGACTTCCTCATACAATAGCACAGTTCCTGTCTGGGCACCCTGTCATAAGCTTTCTCCACATCTACAAAAACACAATGCAGCTCCGTCTGGCCTTCTCTGTACTTCTCTATCAACATCCTCAAAGCAAATACTGCATCTGTAGTACTCTTTGATCCAATATTGAATTCGTATATCGAGCCAATATCAGCAAAAAATCTATCCATCCATTTTCAATGCCCCTTAATCCTCAATGGCGTCGTGAGGGTAGGCTGGAGGCTATCCCAGTTGACTTTGGGCAGGAGGTGGTGTACACCCTGGACTGGTCGCCAGCCAATGGCAAGGCACATATAGACAACCATTCACACTCACATTCATACCTATGGACAATTTAGAGTCGCCAATTAGCCTGACATGCATGTTTTTTGGAATGTGGGAGGAGGCCCTGGAGAAAATCCACACGCGGGGACAACATGCAAACTCCACACAGATGTCCAACGGAGATTCAAACCCAGATCTTCCAGATCTTCTGACTGTGTGGCCAACATGCTAACCAACAGGCCACTGTGTGGCTCGTCCTGCATCTAATATCTCCGATACAAGCAGTTGATTCCAACACGTCCATCCAGCAGCGGCTGGGTAGAGCCCACGTGATCACAACAACAGCGTGTGCTAACTAACGTGTTAAACATGGAGTGGGAGCGATGTCGGCTGTCTTGTTAAAGTCTGAAAAGGACCTTGCAGCTGAGTGCAAAACTTGTCATGCAGAAGTTTCCCGTGGTGGCACAGAACCGGGGAAGTTTAATACTGCCAAAGTCATCGCAAATTTGAAGCAGCATCACACGAGAAACTCCCGCGGGACGACAAGAAGTCATTAGCCAGAACAGAAAAGATGACCAGCCCCTGTTGGTGGTGAGTAAAGTCGGGTTTAAATGCTTAATTGAGCACCTCGAGCCTCACTAAATAGTCAGAAAAGTCAGAAGAATAGTCAGAAAAGTAGTCCTAGGCATGGGCCGGTTTCAAAGTATACCACGGTATGAAAAAGTCACACTTTCAAAACCACTAAAATTGTGTGTCATACCGTTTCCCGATATGAGAGAAAGCGGAGATCCAGCGCAGCCACTACGTGGAAATACGGCCTGTGTTATTCCTCACTGTCGGAACTGGGCTTCACTGTGTTGCCAAAAGCAGTTAGCTGCCTCGTTACTATTGCGCGGTGCTGGTGCGGCCGCACTGTTGTCGATGGACATATTACCCCCGTCGAGATGTGATTCAGGAAGAGACAGGAGTGGAGGATCAGTGATAGAAAGCATTTATTCTCCACTGAACAACAAGCAACAACCACATGACCTGGAAACAGAAGTCTGTGGAATAGTGCGACCAGCCACTATGAAATAACGTAACATTATGAGTTTTCTTTTGTTTTTTTTAATTATGTTGTGACTTATTGAGCCACTTCATTGCCTTTATATTTGCATTTTGCTTTTTTTTTTTTTTTTTAAATTTTTTCAAAGAAAATATTTTGTAATTTGACTTGTTGCAGGATTAGCCATATTAGACTGCACTGAGAAACGCATTTGATTTATTTAGAAAGAGTTCAGTTATTTTTTGTTAATTGAAATACATATGTTCTGCTTTCAACATATTACATTATACGACTGTTTTGACTTGACATTTTTTCCTCTTTCAATAAAGGTATTTCAAAATAAAATTTTAGAGCTCGGGGTGCCACGAGACGAGACGACACACGCGATTGAATCTATAAGATTTTATCATTATTTTTAAGAAAAGCACAATGAAAAAGTAGAAAAGCACTCAGAGCGCAGACCTCCGCCAAGCGCCATAATTTCCCCCATATTGCGATTTACAGCATAAATATTAGTCCTACATTTATTTTATCTACATATTTAGATTCCTTGACCATGAAAACATACCATTAGCAATAGGATTCATAATAATATCCATATTAGTTCAGTAGTTTATTGACTAAAAATATCATTTTCAGTCTTTGTCATTTTGTAGAACCCGTTGGAAAATTGTGCTCCATTTTTTTCCCCAAAGTGCTCTGACCATTGTTTTTGGTGGAGGTATACGCACAAATGCCAAAAATGGTCCTCTCTCGCAATGTTAAAGAATCCAGACGGTGATCCAGATCACCCCCAAAAATTAATCACTTCTTCCATATGCCATTTCCCACAATTCCTGAAAATTTCATCCAAATCCATTCTGAACTTTTCAAGTTATTGACACAACACAACACAAAAAGATAAACGGCAGCAAAAACATAACCTCGGGGCTGCGCTTTGTGGAGGTAAATATACTGCAATTTCCTCCCTTAATTTCTTCTACCTTACACTCTTCTGCACCGTGTCTCTGCTCGCGGCCCCGCCTCCACCCATCGAGACAAAGAGACCGCATGACAAAAGTGCGAACCCTCTTCCTGCCTTTTTGGAGGAAAACAGACACGCATGCATGTGGAGATATATTGAGGCCGGCAAAATTAACCTGTTCATTTTGCTTTATTGTGTGATTATTTATTATCGTCCTAATTCTAGTGATTGTGAGACTGAAAAAGGTTGTCTTTTTTTTTAATCTTGCGGGATCTTGTGACACCCATATTTACGTAGAGCTGTAATTACAATACCGTGAAACCGTTATATTTTTTGCTCAAGGTTATCATACCATAAAAATTGCACACCGGGCGATGCCTAATCGTGACACCCCTAGTTTAAACTCGACTGTACTCACCACTGACAGGGGCTGGTCATCCTTTCTTTTACAGCTAATGACATCTTGTCGTCCCGTGGTAGTTTCCCGTGTGCTTCAAATGCGCGATGAATTTGGTCGTATTAAACTTCCTCGGTTCTGTGCCAGCATGGGAAATTTTGTTCATTTGCATCTTGTATTGTCATTCAATGCAGACGTCAAGTCTGAATTTAACAGTTAGAATATTTGACCCTTTGATGAGCTGCTCAAAATCTGCTGGCAAGCTACTAGTAGGAGAATCCTGATTTAGAGTGTCCAAGGCCTGCTTGTCATTCCACCGCGCATCCCCTAGGCCACCAGCACTGACCTCTGTGAGCTTGCCGCAGACGGTACATTTGGTTTTGAGGCTGGACTTGGGCGGGTTCTGCTTGTTCTCGTATGCACCGAGGCAGCCGGTGCTACAGAACTCCTGGAAGGACTCGCTGGAGTCTACTTGGGCCACGATGGTACCTTTCATGTTTGTGATGTCCCTGGAAGGCACAGTGACAGCGACCAGAACATTAGCAATGAAAAATAAACAACTCCAAAACACAGACTTGAAAATATGAGTCAGCAGAAGCTCACTTTTTGCACATGGTGCAACTTTTTTTAGGGGCGGGCTTGTGTGAGAAGGCGGAGAGACAAGTGGTGGAGCAGAAGAGGTGTGTGGAGCCTTTGCGCTGGTACGCCGTCTGACCTTTCTTAAGAGGCTTTTTACAGTTTGCACAGGTCACCTGAAAGAAATAAACAAGCATTTTATTGTGTGGCCATTACCACAGACAATATGGATGCTCCAGGGTTCAGGGTTTTATGCTGCCGATTCCGATCATCCATGAGTGAGATCGGCCAATGCCGATACCGATCCCATGGATTAACTGTACATTTTTCTATTTATTTGTGATGACGGTTATTGGTCAGGGGTGCCATTAATGAACAATTCTAAGCCTCCCTGTCAAATTAGTTTTTATGAAAAAATAACTTCTGGTGGATTGGCTTTTTTTTGTGTGAAACAATTACAAGTACTATTTGACACAAACCTGAATCTAATTTGATGCATGTTTTGTAGTAACACGAATACATAAAGTGTTCAATAATTATTTTTAGCTCAAGGTAACAAAATGAACAGAATAAAATAATACAAACAAATATCTTTATTAAATAGAAATCTGTCCAGCTCAACTTAAAACAGAATAAACTGAGTGTCCAGGTTGCAGGGGTCTCCAACTTCCATCACTATTACAGCTGTCAACTATTTGTGTTTTATTTATGACTGGCAACATTTAAATTTACCAAGCAGCTCGCCACTCAAACAATGTGGCCATTGTCTTTATGCTATTTTGTGCTCATTGGTCATTATATAAAAGCCATAAAGTCTCCAGTCAACAGTTATAATAAAAAACTACTAAGAGTTGAAGCAACTATTCCCCGACACCTTTGAGAACTACTCAAAATCACCTGGCGAGTTAGGATAGGAGGATAGGACCCAGGCTAGGATAGGACCTCTGTGATAGGATCACCATCATAAGGCTGAACACACTGTGTGTTTATGTTCATTATGTTCAACCGAAGACAAATAGTGTTTTGAGGACAAGAGATAATTAGTAGAATGACAACAAGATAGTAAGTACATATAGTTAGTACGTATCCCATGAACGTGATATCCACTTCCCTGTGGGACAAAAACGAGCTCCGAACTAACCGAATTGCTTGTTTGTTTTAAAAAACGAAATGTCACTGTGGTAAAAAGTCACATTTGGAGTCCAAAGACCAGAACCTAAGCGGATTACTTTGTGTGTGTTCCACAGTGTTCACCTGTGCGGATAGAGGCTACTGCGAGGCGAGAGTCTCCCGTCGCAGCAATCCCCAACTACGTTCCTCCTCACCAAAATTTGACCAGAACTCTTCTCGCAGAACAATGTGGGGGGTAAGTCGCTGTTGATACACTACACTGCTGATAGGGATGTCATACAATTTCATGTCAAAAAATCAGAACTATCCCGTAAGGGAGTGATCCAACACACTGGCATGGATTGGCATAGCCTGTGTCAAGCTCAATGCGAAACGCGGCATTTTGCTGGCAACCCTACGTGACACAGCAGACATGTATGATTTGCCGCCGCACGCGGGTTGGTTTTTGTGATCGGCTTTGAAAGGCATACGTCGATCACGTGTGTTCTATGGAAATCGGCAGATATTGATTGGTGACTGATCGATCGGAGCATCCCTACCACGGTCCTTATGTAAACCCACCACAGCTTCATTTTAGCACCGTCCTCCAATGAATACAAACTTAAAACCACAAATTACTGTCACCAAGTACGAGTGAGTGGAGAATCACCTTCACCGTCCTGGGTTGCGGCTGGGAACCTGGTGAGGAGGAGGAAGACTGTCCTGGAGGTTTGGGCAGGGAGGTGGCAGGCGAAGGAGAGTCCACACCTGTCTGCTTTTGGTTGCGAGGGACCGACGCCGACTGGGAAATCCACGAGTCTGCAGGGAAGGAGAGAGTCCTCTGTATGAGTCAGTTGTAAATACAATTTTGAGATGGAACAGCAATCGTTGAACACAAAATACAACAAGATATGAAGAAGAGCTGACATCTGGTGTGGATGACTCCACCTGTTCTGTTGTGCGTCCCTGCGTCACCGTTCTGCACCGTCGAACCTCGCCCGGGGTTGAAGGAAGCGCTTGGTTTTCCGCACACGTTGTCGGTATTCAAGCTGAATGCGCTGCAAATCTGAAGACCGTTTTCCTCTGCTCGGCCTTCACATGCCTGAAGACAATGCGTTCACATTACTTTCAGTGTAATTCAGATAAATATATCCCTGTATTGTATTTACAATAAACTGAGTCATGTCTTTACCACTGATCCTCCCTGCAGTGATGTCACAGAGGTTATCATCAGGTCCGCCTGGGCATCTGCACTTGGTTCTGCTTTGGCGTCTTCTTTTTGACCCAGCGTTGTGACATTGGCGATTTGGATATCTGAATTCGGGTCTGTAGTGCTGAAGGTGCCGGGTGAGGAGCCACCAGTGGGCGCCGTTAAGGGAGAAGAGGCTTGCTTCTCCTCAGACTCCTCCTCGTCATCAATGACGATGGGTTCAGTCGTAGCCGGGTTCGAAGACTCGGACACGCCGATGGACGTAGGTGTCGCCGCTGCAGACATGTCTGCGGTGGCAGCGGGGGGTTCTGGATCCTTGGACACTAGCGTGTCTTGGGAAGACGTTGATGCTGGTGGCTTGGGTGCCTCCTCGTCTACCAGAACCACATCATCGTCATCGTCGGTACAGCCCTTCCTTGGAGCGTCGTCATCTGTTGCCATGGAAACTGACTCTGCAGCTGCAGCAATGGGGGGCGTGGCCTGCTGGCAAGGGGAAGGGGTAGCATCCATGTGCTCCTCTGGCTCCCCCACCCCCTCTGCAACAGCAGGGTTTGGTTCCAGCTCCCCATCCATCACTAAGGCAACCACCTGGCAACGCAAACAAAAAGGCAATTAGGCGACCCTGGCAGCCGCCTTTGGTTTTATGGAGTCTGACAGCTGGACAGGTAGAGCAGGTGACCCCTGAGACAGGCCGTGCCCACAAAAGGCCATCCCCCTCCTGGCGAACACCGACACCAGCCGAAGCTCGACACCTTCATCCACATGAAACCTTCCTTGTTGGTATGAGCAAGAATGCTGAAAGCAAAATCAAACTCGTGTTCCAGACAGGAACCAGACTCATTTTCTCTGCACTCAATCGTGTGCACTTCCCATCACACTTTCAAAATAAAAGCCAGCGATGACAATAGGCTATGTGTTAACAACTAATGGCTGCTTGTATTTAAGACCTGTGATATCTCCACCGCACGCTAACGTTGCTAATCCTCCTCCTCATCGTGGCTCTTCCTCTCCTCATCCTGACCCGACATGCTAGGTAGCATGCTCCTCCTCTCACCTGCTGTCGCTCTCATCCCTCCCTTTGCTGCTCGTCACTCTGAACCTTCTTTTTTCCCCTTTTTCAAATTTCCTTGTTGCCTCAGTCACCCATGAAGCTACACCTTGGTTGCCATGGTGACAGCAAAGCCCACCATCACCACAGGGACACGTTCTCAAAGCTCTACATCTGGTTACAGCGTCCGTTGATACGTGCACGTCAGCCCGTGTGGCTCTACTAACACTGAACTATTGACACCACAATGGAGCCGTTTGTGTCTAAATGCCCTTTTTATGTCTCGCGCTAACAAGGGTGGCGGCGAGCTTCACATCACCGCTGACAACCGCGGCGCAACACACACCATCGTAACATGGAGGAGCGGCGCCTGCATCGGGGTCAAAAACCTGCACCGGAATGAGGGATAGGCACGATTAATCGATTATCATTCAGAGGTTGTATAACATAAAATAATCAAACAAGATAAGAGCGCCCCTGAGAGGCGCTCCCCTTTATAAGCAATACTAAAGCAGAGGGCGATTAATCAAGCTATTCCTTCTTGTTTGTAATACAGGTTTTCAGTCCTCTTCAATTCCCTGAGTGTGCAGAAGCGATGGGCCACAGGTCACAAGGGGGATCACGTGACAGGAAGTCAGAGCAGTAAGCTGGACTGTTTGGACCACCACATTAAGGCTGTATACAGTCAAATTTGCTAATTTGTAAATCGCTACTCTGTTTTAAAAAAAAAAATGGTCTCAGAAAATTTTTTTTATAGATTGTATATAAATTTCTGATAATACAAATGTACAGCATACACGTACCACTGTTAAAAAAAAGTATGGGTATCAGACCGATAATTATTGGGCCGATATGAAGAATTATGACGTTAACATTAAAAAACAACTCAAATAAGAAAAGAAACGCTCCAATGAGGTGTGACTACCCATACTGTGCTGTAGGTGGGAGTGTGCAAATCAAACGCTCCTTTTCACCTCTATATGTACTGTATATGTATATACGTATACATGTATCTGTGTATATGTATATGTATATACATATATGTGTGTGTGTGTGTATATACACACACACATACGTATACACACACACACGTGTATATATATACATATACGTGTATATATATATACTGCAAAAAAAAATTAGAGGAACACTTCAAAACACATCAGATCTAAACTGGGGGAAAAATGATGTTGAATATCTTTCCTGATAAGTGGGTGATGTATTAGTAACAAAATGATGCTGCATAATTTGATAGAAATCAAAATGATCACCCTATAGAGGGGGGAAATCAAAGACACCCCAAAAATGAAAGTGAAAAAATGATGCAGCACACTGGTCCATTTTGCTAAAATGTCCTAAAATTTTTTTGAGCAGTGTATATACATACATGTGTGTGTGTATATATATATATATATATATATATATATATATATATATATATATATATATATATATATATATATATACACACACACACACACACACACACATATCCATATATACATACACATACATATATACATGCATAAATATATATACACACACACACACACACACACACACACACATATATACTAGGGGTGTGCATTGACTATTATCATTCGATTCGTATCGCGATTCATAGGTCACGATTCGATTTCGATATATCGCGATACTTAAGTGCAAGACAATTATTGCGATTTTTTAAAATATATGATTCTGGAAACAACTAATGACTAATCTAGTACACATTCAAAAGAAAATTTGTATGAAATGTTTTATGATCTGAAATGTCAGAAACATAACTGCAGCAGCAAGTGTATTTTACAAGTTGCAGACTATGTTTTAGGTTTCAATGCTGGGAGCATTGTCAGTAACTACTACAGGATTTTTTGCACTTACGCCCCAATCAGCCACAACTTCACTCAGCAAAGCTGCAATATTCTCTCCTGTGTGACTGTCATACATTGGACGTGTTTGTAACACATGAGAACGCATCTTCCACATGTCATTGATGTGATGCACTGTTACTGTTATGTATGACTCTGTGTCCCTGGAAGTCCAGGCATCACATGTTAATGCAACTCGCTCCGCAAAATGCAGATCATCCAGCACATCGTTTTTTACTTCATTGTACAATCGGGGCAAAGCAACGTCCGTGAAGTGTTGGTGGGACGGTATGGAATAACGGGGCTCTAAAGTGTTCATCACGTAACGAAAGCCATCACCTTCCAGCGAGCTCAGAGGGCGCATGTCTTTGCACATACAGACCCTTTCCAAAAAATTAGAATGTCATGGAAAAGTTGTTTAATTTCCATAATTCCATTCAAAAAGTTAAACTTCCATAGATTATAGATTCAGGGCCCGCAATTTAAACGATTTCAAGTATTTGTTTATTTTTACATAATTTGGGCTTCCAGCTCATAAAACCCACGAAAACAGGAATTAAAAAAATTAGAATACTGTGAAGAAAGCCCAAATTTTGCAGGGCATGAATGTTTTAAACTGAGTGTCGCACACTAATCATCTACTAAACTCAAATCAACTGCACAGGCTTCCCCAGGTGTCATTAAATTGCTTCAGTTGGGTTCAATATGGGGAAGACTACAGACATGACAACTGGCCAGAAGACCATCATTGATACCCTCCATAGGATGGGTAAGCCACAAAAGTTCATAGCAAAGGAGGCTGGTTGTTCACAGAGTGCTGTGTCCAAGCATATCAATGGAAAGTCTAGAGGAAGGGCAAAATGTGGCAGGAGAAGATGCACCAGCAAAGGAGATGACCGTGGGCTTCAGCGGATTATCAAACAGGGAAGATTCAAGAATCTGGCAGAGATCCAGAAAGAGTAGAATGAGGCGGGAGTCACAGCTTCAAAAACCACCACATTCAGACACATCCGGGAGATGGGCTACAACTGTCGGGTTCCTCGGGTCAAGCCACTTCTGAACCTGAGCCAACGTAGGAAGCGTCTCCACTGGGCCAAGGAGAAGAAGGACTGGACTGTTGGCCAGTGGTCCAAGGTCCTCTTTTCCCATGAAAGTAAAGTGTGCCTTTCATTTGGGAATCAAGGTCCACGGGTTTGGAGGAAGACGGGTGAGGAACAGAACCCAAGCTGCCTGAGGTCCAGTGTGAAATATCCACAGTCCGTCATGATTTGGGGTGCAATGTCCGGTGCAGGTGTTGGTAAAGTCTGCTTTCTTAAATCCAAGGTCACCGCAACAGTCTACCAGAATGTTTTAGAGGACTTCATGATTCCTTCTGCTGAGGATCTGTATGGAGATGCAGATTTCATCTTCCAGCAGGACCTGGCCCCTGCCCATACCGCCAGAAGCACCAAAACCTGGTTTGATGCCCATGCCATCACAGTGCTTGACTGGCCAGCCAACTCACCGGACCTAAACCCCATTGAGAATCTATGGGGTATTCTCAAGAGGAACCTGAGGGGCACCAGACCCAACAACAAAGAAGAGCTGACAGCAAGCATCAAGGAAATCTGGGCTTCCATAACTCCCAGGCAATGCCACAGGCTGATTGCTTCAATGCCACGTGGCATCGAGGCAGTGATTAAGGCAAAGGGATTCCCAACCAAGTACTGAAGATTGACATATCGTTTAGAAAGTACCATATTTTGATTGATTTGATGTGATCTTAATTTCTTTCTTTTTTTTCTGCAAAAACTGAGAAGTAAATGGTGATTTCTTCACAGTATTCTCATTTTTTGAATTCCTGTTTTCGTGGGTTTTATGAGCTGGAAGCCCAAATTACGTAAAAATAAACAAATAAACACTTGAAATCGTTTAAATTGTGGGCCCTGAATCTATAATCTATGAAAGTTTAACTTTTTGAATGGAATTATGGAAATTAAACAACTTTTCCATGACATTCAAATTTTTTGGAAAGGGTCTGTATAATGCTTTGAATGCTTGTCGCTATGGTGGCCAAGTGTTTAAAACACAATATGTAAATAAGACATGACTTGCTGTGTTCTGTGGCAACTTTGATGCCATTCCCCTCCTTTTGTCCTGTGCAGCATAGCTCCCACCATCCGAAATGTGTTTATACTGTACGTTCAAGCCAAATGCTTCTTGGAAAGGGTGTTTCCTCATAGCAGTTTTCAGTGAAATGAACGCGAGGCGGCGGTCCATAGACTTGCTTCATTAATCCTATATCCTAAAATAGTTTTTTTTTTTTTTTTTAAAGAAAACAAATTTACAGTATCACTCGGACACTGAACAGCCAACGGCAACAAAATGTTGTGGCTTGACTATTATTTTGATGAAAAATATACCGAACGAAGACGACAAGCTGCCTCTTGAACAGTTATTTACTAGGCTTAAGCTTCACCCACGTCACTTCCGGAAACGCCCCTTTTCTGGGCAGAAAATTCAGAATCCCCCCCCCCCCCCCGAGACTTACAAAAATGCAATTTTTACTAATTTAATGTTTGCTTTCAAAAAAACAAATAATGTACAGCATAATTACAAACAATATGCAACATATTTAAGCTAAGTTGAAAAAAAATCATGCCAGTGACCCTTAAAATCTTACATGATAAAATAAAGAAGCCAAGTCTATAAAAATGGCATTTTTACAGTATTTTCAAATGTGTAAAAGAACAACAATTTAAAAAAATTAAAAATAAAGTAATTTGTAAATAACTACAGATTTGATGTACTATAAATGGATATCAATTTTGGAAATACTGGCCATTATGTAAAAAAAAAAGAAATACAGTTCGAAATCCCGCAGTTTTTGCATGTACAAGCATTTTACATGCGAGCGCCGAGTTTTCCCAATTTAAAGGTCCTTGAACGCACCATCTAACTTTCTCCCACACTGGACTGATACGGACCCCCCTTTTTCCCTTTCACCTCATCTTTGGTCCCAAACGCTGATACTATGTGGGAATGCATAAAGGTAAGATTTGATGACCCTACTGAGTGCGAATGTGCATATCTGTGATGCCCCTCTTTGATAAACTAAGTCCAGGCTCCTACTGATGGACGTGTTAAAAATCTTTAAGGTGTCTAGCGAGCGCGCTGCTAATGCTATTTCAATACACTTGTCTTCAGTCATGCTAAGCTAAGGACCATGTGCGACAATCGTTTCGCCAGCAGCCCAGGCAGGCTCTTGCGTTAAGAGACACGCTGTCAACCAGTTGCTCGTCTTGCAACATCCGCTGCATGTCTCAACAATCCATTAATCCAAGGCTGATCCGAGAGGCTGCTACTGATGCAGCTGCATGGCTCGCTCGTCAAAACGGATATCCGGTCGCATCGGTTTATCCTTCACAACCCTAATAACTGTCGAGGAGCGATCGCATGGCAGGTCTGCGACTCTGCCGCGTTGTGCATCGTGCACGTGTTTGTGTCGGTGTTGTCATCAACTGTAACCTGCAGGAGACACCGCATTCATTTTACAAAAACTCCCCACCTTAGTAAAATGTCTTACCCCTAATGACCACTGTGTACTCTCTGCAGTTGAGTAAATAAAACTCCTGGCCACTATGTGGGGAAATAAGGTGAATGCCTGTGCACACTGCAATGCAGAGCTGTAAGACAACATGCATTAAAAAAGGTGAATGAGACAAATGAAGATTATGCATACAACCTGCCAACGTCAACACCAGGTGGACGGCTAAGGGATGGGGGGGGGGGGGGGGGGGGGGGGGGCGGTATAATGGTGCAATCAGCAAGACGCAGACAAGATCAACAACATCGGTCTCATCGTCACCTCGCATTAGGCGCAAAGCCAGCACGTTTGCGCACGACGCCTCAGTGACGTCATTTGCACATCTGCCCACAAGGTGGAGACATGGCTCACATCGCCGCATGTGGCGCAAAAACAACACACACACACAAAAGGGACACAAATATGTGCGTCAAACGTTGACAAGGCAAGGCCACCGCTCCTCAGCGCACAATGCTCTGATTATTGTGACCTCTATCTTATAAATCAGCACGTGTTCCAAACTGCCTGATCGTGCCCTTGATCACCAACACCGTCGTTAAAGCGTCCTGCTGTCGAACCGACAACCCCCCCCAACAAACTTGGCTGCGACGGGCCGGTCCAAAACTTTACAAGCAACCAGCTAGAGCTGGGCATCCCCCCTCCACTCCCAGCTAAATGGAGAGGGGATTGGGGGTGGGGGCTGCCAAGTTGGGGGTCCACAAGAAACGTGGTCCGACGTAATCTGTTCCGTTCCCTTCATTTCCTGGCGCACAACGGCGAGTGGATTTAGCGGCAGATTGAAGGAGGGAGGAGACGTGGACGCTAACTGCGCCAATGCAAGTCAGATGATCAC
This sequence comes from Dunckerocampus dactyliophorus, assembly GCF_027744805.1. Lineage (NCBI taxonomy): Eukaryota > Metazoa > Chordata > Actinopteri > Syngnathiformes > Syngnathidae > Dunckerocampus > Dunckerocampus dactyliophorus. The sequence continues at coordinate 2,814,151 of NC_072827.1, forward strand.
AAGTAAAACTCATCGAATGGATAAAAATAAAATCAAATGCAAAAAGCCATATGCCCCCCTCTACACGCGCGTGACAACACGATGTTTTTACTTTATAATCCTCATATCTAGTACATGCTAATCTCCCCTACGCACAAATAACGTAAAGATGACTGAATATTGGAGGGTTAAAAGGTGATTTTAGTGTTACCTGTAAGGCCGGACCTTTAATTGAAAAGTTAGTCTCCACGCTCAGTCCATCCTGGCGCAATCAGCGACAGTGGCGGCAAGCCGTCGCTAGGGGCGCCCTGGCGTTACATATCACATGAACTGTGCTCAATTGTGTCATGCGGCGGTAAACAAGCAGCCTCCAACACAAGCATCGTAAGCCCCAACAGCCACACAGACAAAAGCCTCGTCATGAGTCCACTATATTCACAAAGCACAATATAAATCTATAACACCACCGACACCGCCGCCGACACCTACCCCCCAGCGGTAAACAACAGCACTGCCTGGCGTCCGCCATTAGGGAGCTAAATGAACAATACTGGAGTGGCCACAGCGCACACAGGAAGGGGACACATCTTTTTAAATTCAACTGTTTGCTGTTGCCTAAACGTCTCTTCGCCACTAATGGCACTTCTGTAGCGGGAGGTGTCCTCCCAAAACGTCACAAAAGTTGCCCAAACTTTGCCACGGTCGGCTAGGGAGAGAATAAAAACAAGATTTGCGTGTGATTTTAGCTTACCGGAGTAGAGCTTGAGACGGTGTAGCGCCACTTTTGTGCCTTGACATTAATCCCGGGGAGCGCATGCGCCTAACGCCCAACTAGCCACTTTACACGCAAAGATTGTTCATCGGTTAGATCAGTCACTCTGTGTCGCGGTGATGTTTCAAACGTAAAATCTTTGCGTATCTAATATTGTGTTCACTTTACGACACACCCTTACCCACATTAATTAACCACATGAGTACACAAGGATAATTGCTTTCGTTTGAACTAGCACGAGCGAACTATTGTATCTTATCGATCCTACCAAGAGTGACCTTCTCTCCATGCACGACAGCCATTTTGTACGCACACGGAAAACGTGACTGGTTCTTCAAACGTAATAGCCAATTTGTTGCGATTTCATTCTACTTGACATTTGTAAGATGGTTTAAATGTAAACCAGACATCTTGTGAGATGGTTACATCAACAAACACCATCTATCTTAAGACGCCCAAATCACGTCAATAAAACATCAAAGTCGACGACAGGGCAACAAACGATCCCTACAAACACATAAACTTGTCTAATTTGCTACGACAAACATTACCGATATAACTGTACTAACCAACTTAGGTTAAACTATAAACCAGAGGTCCCCTATGAAAACTTTGGGATATTTAAGCAGAGTGAGCCCTCTTTCAGCCCACATCATCAATGCAACCCTTTTTTTAGTCCAGCGCGTGCGCAGAACGTCTTATAGCGCTCAATTAAACTGGCCCATTAGGCAGATTTAACCTTGGAGATATTTAGCACATGTACAGTATACTCTCACATTTGCACGACAGAGACACCAATGGCTGGGTCGGACCGATCACAAACCTTCGGGGTTCGGGTCCAATGCGGAACGAAGAACACCCAGCTCACCCAATTTAATCTGCACATTTAGGATTCACCTCGAAATTCGGCGGATATTTTAATAAAACCGCATATGAATGGAAATAAAATACATTAAATGGTTACAAATGGCCCCCACGACTGCCGATACACATGAGTAAATCTATTATGCAATATGGCGCATTTTACTTTGTATAACCTGAACGTACCTACCAGGTGCGTTCAAATGCTCAAACCGGAATTACGTAATATTTCCATCTCGTCACGCAGAAGGCAGCAAAGAGGGTTGGGTCTCTTGCTGTGAAGACTGACTCAAGGAGGCCTTTGTGCTCTGCCCTCGCATGGTTGTGAGCTGAGAGTTCCTTTATCAAACACGCGGTTTAGTCAAATAGTTAAAACAAGAAGTACTTGGAAAATAAAGTCAATTCAAAGTTTGTCAATCATGTTGGTGCAACTTCTACCTCAGGAAGAGAACATCATGAGTGGGCCAATATTTGGTTGTACAGCCATCCATCCATCCATTTTCTATAACACTTCTCTTTAGGGTCGCGGGGGTATGCTGGAGCCTATCCCAGCCGACAGGCGGGGTACACCTTGGACTGGTCGCCAGCCAATCGCAGGGCACATATAGACAAACAACAATTCATGGACAATTTAGAGTCTCCAGTTAACCAAACTTGCATGTTTTTGGAATGTGGGAGGAAACCGGAGTACCCGGAGAAAACCCAACCACGCACGAGGAGAACTTGCAAACTCCACACAGAAATGCCCAAGGGAGAATCGAACTCAGGTCTTCCCAATCTCCAGACTGTTACTGTGTGGCCAACATGCTAACCACTAGACCAGCCTTAAACACATAAGCACCTCATGAAAAAGAAACATTGGGCGGCCATCTGCCTTGAGCAGTAGTCCAAAAACAAAGATTTTTGTTTAAAGCATGCAGTAAAACATGACTTCTAAAAAGGCAGTGGTCAAAAGTGTGACATTGTTGACTTGCACAGGTGGCAACAATCCAGATGTTTATTTACATTTATGTCACCATATACAAAACACACACCTACAAACACCACAAAAGGTATGACAAAGCATCTCCATTCCTTCATAAAAACAAAGAAAAACTCAAGGACAGTGGCACACTTTATAAGGATTTGTGTCTTCAGTTATCTTGACTCTCGAAAGCTAAAAAACCCCCAAAAAACCCCCAACAGAAACTCCCCCCAAAAAAAACAAAACAAAAAAACCCTTGGGGGAGAAAAAATTGCTCTTGCATATTCCAAAATCCAAACACAAACGTGTATCATGCACATTGACTTGGAGGAAGGCCTGGTCCTGTGGGGGGGCCAGGAAGACCACACCAGCTCTGCTTGTGGGACCTTGTGGGACCATGAAGGATGTCGTCATTTGTCTCTCATGACGGTGTGTGTGTGTCTTTGTTCATCACTGCAGCTGCACTCTGTAGGCACATATGAGTAGCTTCACCTGAGGGAAGACAAACATGAGGACAGCCAGTTGAGATGGCGTTTACATCATGACAGGGCACTTGACTGGATAACTGACGGGCCAGCATGTGTCCAGAATGTTCTTATTACAGTACGTCTGTGGCAAAGATGCTTTTGGTAAGGCTCTGCTTCACAATGTCGCAATCTATTTTGCAGACTTCAGCAATGTTAAGCAATACATTTCATTAATTGATCATTACCAAGAAGTTATTGCCCAATTAATGTACATAAATTATTTACAAACTGTGTGAAAAGGGAGAAAAATACTGGAGTATTGCCTGTTCCATTAAGACATTAAGTAATGCCGTTTTTGTTTTGACCTACAAGTGACCCATATACAGTGGTGTGAAAAAGTGTTCGCCCCCCAAAACTACATGGCCCTGTGTGTGCCCCCCCCACCAAAAAGAAAGTAATTGAAATCCATCAGTGTGGAAAAGGTTACAAAGCCATTTCTAAAGCTTTGGGACTCCAGCAAACCACAGCGAGAGCCATTATCCACAAATGGCAAAAACATGGAACAGTGGTGAACCTTCCCAGGAGTGGCCAGCCAACAAAAATTACCCCAAGAGCGCAGCGACGACTCAGCCAAGAGGTCACAAAAGACCCCACAGCAACATCCAAAGAACTGCAGGCCTCACTTGCCTCAGTTAAGGTCAGTGTTCATGACTCCACCATAAGAAAGACACTGGGCAAAAACGGCCTGCATGGCAGAGGTCCAAGACCAAAACCACTGCTGAACACAAACAACATTAAGGCTCGTCTCAATTTTGCCAGAAAACATCTTGATGATCCCGACGAGACAAAAGTTGAACTTTTCGGAAGGTGTGTGTCCCATTATATATGGAGTAAAAGTAAGACCACATTTCAGAGAAAGAACATCATACCGACAGTAAAATATGGTGGTGGTAGTGTGATGGTCTTGGCTGTTTTGCTGATTCAGGACCTGGAAGACTTGCTGTGATAAATGGAAGCATGAATTCTGCTGAAGGAGAATGTCTGGCCAGTTTCTTTTTTCCTTGAGTGTATTTCATATTTATTGTCTTTTTTCCCATTTTTGCTGGGCTTTTTTGTTTACTGTATGTTAGAATGTAAAGAAAGAAACAGTGACGGGCCGTAAAACTCCTATTTGCGTATTGATTTCATTTTTTTCAACACCATTCTTTTCTTGACACAGAAAATGAACAAAGCAAATGTAACCATGTGATGTTCCTAATGTAACTTATAAAGCATGCCTGAAACAAATAAACCATACAGTACATGTTGGAATTCATTTACCTTCAGTGAACAGCAGCTACACAGTGCCTGCAGCACTCGTGCAGCCCCAGACCATGACACAACCACCAACATGAGGACAATTACCTTGCTGCTCACCTGTGTTGCCAGCTATTTAGACAAAATGGCTGCGTGTTGATTCCTTTTCAGTGGATGGTAAATATACATTATACTGTATACTGTTGTACATCGACTACCCCAAAGCATATGCACATTTATTTGGAAAGCATACTGTCATAAAATGTGACTGACTTTTGTCAGATAGTATATATACATATATAAAAAAAAACATCAGTGTTGGTGTGTGAGGTCATCACCTTGGCTGACGGCGCCTCGGCCAGACGGATGAAAAGTTTGTTGTTTCCCACCACCGGACTGAAGGAGTAGATGAAGTGATTGTCCTACAAGCGTGAACACACAAATCCATGTGAGCTGTCCACGTGTCAGGCCAAAATAACACATTTTTGACAGAACCGACCAGGAAGATGGGCAGCTGGAATCTCTCGTTGAGGACCACGGCGTGAACGCTGCACGGGCCGCCGAGGCGGACGGTGACCTCGCTCAGAAAGTTGGCGTGGAAGATGAAGAGGACGATGCCTGTGGCTGCAGTGGAGAAAACGATGCATCGTCACTACGGCCGGTGTGAAGGAAAGGAGACCTCAAAGGTAGTGTGGATCGATCGCATTTGTCCCCCACGTCATTAACGTCACTTTGTAGACGTCATGTGAAATCAGTCAGCGGACATTAAGCTCAACACCTGGTTCGCTGCTGCGCCACCGCCGCAAAGTAAGTGGTGAACAGACAAGGCACATGGAAATGCAACTTTCATCTTTATTATTTCGATTACGAATAAACTAACAGGGGTGTAGGGGTACACAGTGGTTTTTGCACCCTTCCTGATTTCTTTTTTTTTTTGCATGTTTGTCACACTTGTTTTCAGAGCATCAAACAAATTCAATTATTAGTCAGTGACAACACAACTGAACACAAAATGCAGTTTTTAAATGAAACATTTTATTAATGCCCTGTGTGAAAAAGTGATTGCCCCCCCCATTACAGCATAACTTAACTGAGATTAATTGAGATCTATCAGTGTGGAAAAGGTTATAAAGCCATTTCTCAAGCTTTGGGACTCTAGCGAACCACAGTCAAAACATGGAACAGTGGTAAACCTTCCCAGGGGTGGCCGGCCAACCAAAATAACCCCAAGAGCGCAGCGACGACTCATCCGAGAGGTCACAAAAGACCCCACAACAACTTCCAAAGAACGGCGGGCCTCACTTGCCTCAGTTAAGGTCAGTGTTCATGACTCCACCATAAGAAAGACACTGGGCAAAAACGGCCTGCATGGCAGAGTTCCAAGACCAAAACCACTGCTGAACAAAAAGAACGTTAAGGCTCGTCTCAATTTTACCAGAAAACATCTTGATGATCCCCAACACCTTTAGGAAAATACTCCGTGGTCTGACGAGACAAAAGTTAAACTTTTTGGAAGTTGTGTGTGCCATTACATCTGGCATTTCAGAAAAAGCTCATCATACCAACAGTAAAATATGGTGGTGGTAGTGTGATGGCCTGGGGCTGTTTTGCTGCTTGGGGACCTGGAAGACTTGCTGTGATAAATGGAAGCATGAATTCTGCTGAAGGAGAATGTCCGGCCATCTGTGGGTGACCTCAAGCTGAAACCCACTTGGGTTCTGCAGCAGGACAATGATCCAAAACACACCAGCAAGTCCACCTCTGAATGGATGAAGACTTTGGAGTGGCCTAGTCCAAGTCCTGGCCTGAATCCTATTGAGATGCTGTGGCATGACCTTAAAAAGGAAAAGCCTCCAATGTGGCTGAATGACAACAATTCTGCTAAATTCCTGCACAGCGCTGTAAGACAATCATTGCAAGTTATCACAAACGCTTGATTGCAGCTGTTGCTGCTAAGGGTGGCCCAAACACTTATTAGCTTTCACACAGTAGCTTTGGATTTTTTCTCCATTCATAATATAAAAAAAACATTTAAAAACTGCATTTTGTGTTCAGTTGTGTTGTCATGGAGTTATATTTGAATTTGATGATCTTTCAAACCACTGTATATACAGTATATCATGTGTGCTTCATCTTTTTGTGTTAAATTTTGCAGGAAGCAGCTGATTGGCCCCGCCTTCTCTGGAGCATATAAATGTGTGCAGGTGTGCCATGCTCTGTCGTCCTGTTGTCGGTTTTGTTTAGATGTAGCAGTGAGGTAACAAGACGACAGCCATGTATTGGGTTGGCTTGTCACCTCACCGTCTTTTTGTTCGTTTGGGCTGGCGCATCAGAACGTGTTTATTTTGGGTTGAAGTGGGGTTTGTTTTTAGTTTATTTATTAACCAACCTGGCTGACTTGATTTTCTTGCCTCCTGTGCCCTCCTCAAATATGGTATGTTACCCTGGGTCGTAACAGATGCCAAATCTATAACACAAGTCATCTGTTCACTTGTAGCGGCTTGTTATGTAGAAGAAAGTAGTTTGGTGGCTCTGCTTCGTGTCCTGAACTCCACTGTAGAAATGTGTGTTTTCTACACATTAGTTGGTGTAACATGATTAATTTGAAAATGTGCCCATTGCTGAAACATTTCAATATACTGTACTGCCTTAACTTGAGCTGCATTGTCTTTAGCATCATCATTTTCACTTCTTGTACATCTGTAATGTTTGGCAGCAAATGCTAACTGGACGTAGTACATGAACTGTATGTATAAATGATGCTACATAGCTATTTTGACTGACATACTACTCGGGTTATGTCAACTTTGAAACGGTGAATGTGAAATACTAATCATTAGTATTTAGTGTAGTAGTTGCAAAGTTGTTTTATAATAAGAGGTAGACCATTTTGACTTGTAACTTGCATGCTGAAAACCTTTTTTCACCCCTGATATGCATGTATAATGTACATAAATACTAATTTATAAATATACTACATATACAGTATATATTCTCTGTAGTTATAATAGGAGGTAGATCTTTGGGACTTGGTCATTTACAGCGGTTTACAGTATCGGTAATCTCGCCACTCTGAATTTGACGGCTGCACTCTCTTGATGTGTCAAAATATATTCATTACTAAATCTTCGCTTACCTCATTACCTTATATTAAGCAAATTGTAGGTGTTTTTTTGGGCTAAATTAAGCATTTCCAAGCATAAAAACGGCGGAATGAACTAAAATACAAATATAAGGCATTCAGAAGACGCAATGATATGAAGTATTCTACACTGGTCACTAAGTGTCAGTAATGTCACATTGATGAGACAATAGCCACTGCAAACACTCCCAATGCTAACACGTGTGAGTCACACACACACACACACACCTACATATACATACGGTATATACTAGGGATGTCCCGATCCTGTATTTGTGAAGATCGGATAATTGTAACCCGCCCGCACCTCGAACACAGTACCTTCGCAATGGGAGGCGAGAGCGCTGACCACACGGCCAAAAGCCCGAACTGTCGACCGTGTGTTCAGCGCAGCTCTTAAGGTAGAGGGAGTGAGGTTTACCAACATACACTTGCACAGCCTCACAGGCTGGCATAATATCGGCTTCCGCCCAATATTCCCGATGTGGTTGCCGTTCGTAACTCTGAGCAACACTCCAACATGGTAGGTGCAGTATTGCGCCTCAAAGCTGATTGCCACTTGACTCGTGCCACCCGCAAGAAGAACAAAACGCTACACCAACATGTAAACACGTCCATAATGTACCGTTGTTAGGTTAGTTTCACGTTGGACGTCGGATACTCTGCTTCGTAGCTACAGCGGTACTTCCCTCTCATTGTGCCCGGACTGCCGCGTCATGGTGAAGGGAGCTCGCATGGGAAGTGCCGCTCTAACCGCTGGTTGGTAATAGGGACCGCACAAACACTACGAAACATGTCGAAACCGCGGCAAAAACCTTGGAAACTCCTGTTAAGGAGCGTGAATGGAAGCTAGCGGGGTTCGCTTAGTTTAGCTAGTGCAGCTGCGTGTGTGTGTGCGCGGGCGCGTCAGGTTGGATGAGTATATTTTCACTGTGTTGTGTTTTACCGCTTTAATTTAAGGACCATTTTACATTTCCCACTGACGACGTGCAGGTTCTGAGCGAAAAAAGACGAGAGGCACGTTTATCTTGCACCCGGCGCCTATAAACCGTCAATTGTCATTCTCAACACACACACACACACACACACACACACAACACATTCCGGCTTTCAAAATAAGCGCTCTTCGTCATAGTTCTCATTGTTGTAATTGTGTCAACAAAATAAGGGTGTCATTAAAATATCTTACATTGATAACACGATTGGAATGACATCTGTGACTCCATCTTCCTTAATCACAAGCACGGGTATTACAGTTTGTTGAAGATGTTGTAGCAATATGTGCTGAGGCTGACATCTCTTTAGAAAAGTTAGCTAAGCTACATCCATTTCTCAATGACTGGACAAAATGGGCCAATGATGTTTTGCATCAATAAATGGAAGGATTTTTGCATTTTATTCACTAACCCAAATAGCACACACTCTATGCTGGTAAAACAAATGGAAAAGGTAAAAAAACTGAATTCTAAAAAATCCAAATGGAATTTTGGAAAAAAATAAAATTGATTTCATAGGGCCCTAGAGAGTTTGTTTAAAAAATCTTAATCCAAAACACACCACAAATTGATCTATAATCACATCAAATGATAAGTCCTACCCTAAAAGTATTTTGCATGGCCATTTTTTCCTATTTGAGCTTTTATTGGATCATTTATTGGATTAGGGACCTGGCTCACAGAGTATATTAGAGTAATATTGTTGGTCATGCTGTGTAATAAAAAAGTGCATTCAGCAATACTTTGTTTTCATTATACTTTGAAGAGCTATTTTCATAACCATATTCAGGTCCACAAATTAATGTTTGCAACAAAAGCTTATAACTATTAAAAAAAAAAAAATCAGTACTGGATCGGATTGGATAAGCAAGACTATAACAAAAAAATATTGGATCAGATTGGAAGCCAAAAAATGTGCATCCCTAATACACGCACTCACACACACACACACACACACACACACACACACGCACACACACGCACCCACACAACAAAAATATAAAGGCAACACTTTTGTTTTTGCTCACATTTTTCATGAGCGGAACTCAAAGACCTAAAACTTTTTCTATGAACGCAAAAGGCCTGCCTATCTCAAATATTGTATACAAATCTGTTAGTAAGCATTCATCATTCATCATTCATAATCTATCCATGTCATAGGTGTGACATATCAAGATGCTGATGAGACAGCATTATTATTTCACAAGTCTGCCTTACGCCACTCCAAAATGTGCAGTTTAACTGTATTGGGGATGGTATCAGTATCTACTATGACCACCATTTCTCTTATACCATGTATACGCCCATCCAGAGCATCCCAAACATACTCAATGGGGGACATGTTGGCTGAGTATGATGGCCATGCAAGCAATGGGATGTTTTCCGTTTCCAGGAATTGTGTGCAGGTCCTTGCAACCTGGGGCCGTGCATTATCATGCTGCAACATGAGGTGGACACAATAGGTCACAGTATCTCTGTGCATTCAAAATGCTATCAATACAGTAAAATGTATTGTGGATGGGGTGGCCCGTGGTGGCAGTGGGGTCATGGCATGGGCAGGCGCGTATGCTATAGACAACAAACACAAGTATCTTCTACTGATGGCATTTTGAAGATAGCGAGCGTGTTTGGCATGGTCTGGATCGGTGTATACGGTATTTGAGGCAAGTGGTGGTCACACCAGATACGGACTGGTTTTCAGATGCCTCTGTACCACCCCCCCAATACAGTTAAACTTCACATTTTGGAGTGTCCTTTTATTGTGGCCAACCTAAGGCACACCTGTGAAATAATCATGCTGTGCCATCAGCATCTCGATATACCACACCTGTGAGGTGGATAGATTATGAACCATGAATGCTCACTAACACAGATTTAGACAGATTTGTGAACAATATTTGAGAGCACTAGGCCTTTTGTGTGCACAGAAAAAGTTTTACATCTGAGTTCAGCTCATGAAAAATGGGAGCAAAAACAAAAGTGTTGCGTTTATATTTTTGTTGAGTATATACATGTATATATATATATATATATATATATATATATATATATACACACACACACACACATATACATACATACACACACACACACACACACGTACATAGAGATACACACTGTATATACATACACTGTATATAGTCTACACATACTCTATATAGTATACACATCTATACATATATACACACATACATATACACACAAACCGCCATATATATAGTCTACTATATTGTGTAATACGCGTATAAAGGTAACTACAGGGCTGTTATTTCATGCCTAAGAGGGAAGGGAAAAAAAACAGGGTGCGTAACTACGCTCATTTTTGTCAAATGTAAAAAGTATACAAGTAAACACCAGTTGCGTGGTTTCATGCAAGATATAATTGCACAGTGAGTGAGAGTACTGTGGTTATGCTAGTACAGGGGTCACCAACGTGGTGCCCGCAGGGAACAGGTAGCCCCCCACGACCACATGAGGTGCCCGCAAGCCTGCTTTTCATTCAGGTTTTCAGTTAATAATGAAAGAACAGTAGAAGGAAATGCATTCTGAAATACAACATGTGAGTTGTGGACACCAGCATTTTGTTCATGTTCTGGTAAAACAAGCATATTCGCTTTGTTTGGGTTTAAAATAAGCTCTGAAAAGAAATGTTACAAAAATGAGTAGCTCTTGGCCATTTTCATTTTGTAAAAGTAGCTCTCAAAAGGAAAAACATTGGTGACCTCGTGCTAGTATGTGGTTTACCAAAGTGATTGGTTACCCAACACTTTTCCCCCCATGTGACAGTTGTGTGCTTTACCTTCTATTGGCGATTGCGGTTTGTAGGTGAATTCCACGGAGAATTCGGGCCACTCGCACAGTCTGTGGCAAGCCATAGGGAAGATGGGCTCCAGGAGCACCAGGTGGGTCTCAAAAAACGCTTGGACGGCATCCTTGGCCAAGCTGGACAGCCTGACATGTAGCGATGGAAGGGCGTGTAAGCATCATCATTAGAAGCAGGCTCTCCATTGTGGCACTCACATGCTGGTGTGATTGTTGATGAGGTCGCACACGGCCAGGTTGTTGCTCAGCTTAGCGAAGTACAAGGCGGTGGTCTTGTGCTTGGACAGGATGTTGCAGTCGGCACCGCTCTCCAGCAGGAGGCGCACGATGTCTGCGTTCCCCCTCCTGCAGGCCTAACAGAGGGTAAGCAACACTGTGAAACAACATCCGCCATCTTGCCATCATCAACCTTCTCATTAGTGTTCTGTCTTTTTTTTTTTTTTTTTTTTTTTTAAATCACCCCCCAGTCATGATCCAATTTCACATGCCAGCACATATTGCGGAACAGGTACACTTAGAATAATGGGGGGAAATACATTACATTACAGTAGATTCAGCAATAAATACATATTTTGTATGCTGTAATAAAAAACAAATCAAATCAATACAAGGAAAGAAATGGAGCGCCACCTTCATGAGTGCCGTCTCTCCGCCGAGCGTCTGCACGTTGACGTACGAGCCTGCCTCCAGCAGGATGGCCACAGTAGTCACACAGTTCTGAAAAAGAGGACAAAATGTTTGCAAGCAAAGATGACAGCCCGTTAGCCGGGGCGGTGTAACCAATCAGCCAGGATAGGGCCGTTACCTTTTCGGCAGCGTGCATCAAGGCCGTGGTGCCGTTCTTCTGCCGCCCATTAACCCTGACGCCCTTCCGTATCAACAACCTGAGGATGTCGTCCTGTCCTCCGGCTGCCGCCAGCATGCTCAAGGACATTCCGCTGACATCCTGTGGAAGACGGACACACAAACACAAATGTGTAACATTTGAGAGAAAAAAACAATCAGCCCTGACATGCTTCCTGCTCTGGATGCACGTGACACCCGCATGCAAAGGCCACCCGCCTCTTTGTAGTACAAGAAAGATGTCCTCCATTGCTCTTCTTTGTTGAACTGATTGGGACCATACAATTGCAGTCAAGCAAAAAAAAAAAAAACCAACACCCCCCCCCCAAAAAAAATCAACCGAGAGATGGCTCGCATCTAAAATAAACACTTGCTAGTTGGGACACACGTGTGCCAAGGTAGTGCTGTATAAATGACAATAAAAAAACGGCAGTGCTTCAGTACCTTCTCGCTGACAAGTCAACGTAGTCCAATCACGGCGACGGTAGATACAAATAACTTTGGTCTTGTTGCGACAGCCATCTGCCAGGCCTTTGAAGCTAAATTTACCAATCAATCACTCTTTTCTTTGTCCATTTCTGCTCAATTTTGGTTCCTGCTTGTGGCTCCACAGTCACTGCTACTTCCTCAAACTACAGTGTGGGCCAAAAAAAAAAAAAATGCAGTTAAAGGAAACTTGCATTAACTTTGACAGCCCTAGCTTTATTCTAAATTTTTTTTGTGGAGGATTTTGCACATGTGCAGACAGCATAGCTCCTGACACGAGCCCAGGTAGAGTTCTTATTATCTGTATCAGCACACACACTTGCATCACTCCCTCCAATGCCTGTCACACTAACATTCTTTGGCCTCTTAAGAGGCTTCCAAAGTGAGGCCTTCTACACGGAAAAAGTTCAAAGATGTAGAACAGAAGCACTACATGCAAACGTTTTAGAAGTTAGCAAGCAAAAGTACTCTGCGACTCCCTGGCATTACTCTGGACTTTGTCAGCTCTTTTCCTCTACTAAAACCTGGTTTATTTTCACTAACTACAAGTATCTAACTGACACTTACAGTTTCCACTTTGATATTTTTAACATAATTACATTCGTTGCTAAAAAAAAAGTCTGTGACACTACCACCACCATGTTTCACTGAAGGCTAGACAACTGTCTTGGTACTCGCTTGTGTAGCCAGGAGGAGTGTCACGAGACACTCAGTTCACGAGACGATACACGAGATCGGGTCTACGAAAATGAGAGATTTTAAGACTACTTTTAAGAAAAGTATCATGAATAATTATCCAAAAAATATGAGAAAATATTGTAATCTAGTGATTTAATTTCTACTACGTTACACTCATCTGCACTATGTGTGTATGCTCGCGCCCTCGCCTCCACCCACCGAGACAAAGAGGCTGTATAACTGACAAAAGGGCTCACTCTGTTCATGCCGTTGTTCTATGGAACAAACGCACCAAAGTGCTGAAACCAATGCCCTGAGTGAACCCTCTTCTTGTCTGTTTGGGGACGAGGAAAACAGACACGCATGAACATGGCAATATATTCAGGCTGGCAAAAGTATCAAGTTGATTTTCATTTGTGTGATTAATTCATTTATTTATTATCGTCCCAGGCCTAGTGTCCATGAGACTTTTTTTTTCTGAACAAGAAATCTTTCTGAACGTTTTAATCTCACGAGATTTTAGAATAACCCTAGTTGAAAGGTATTTTAACTTCATTTTCTACAGCATTGCCCCTTGATAACATGTACCGTCATAAAAATGCTTGCTGAGATGTGAGGGCAGTATCACCTTCGACAGATACTTTATTACCACAACAGACCACACCCCCTCCATCGAGTCAGAATTGAGTCACAATTCTGATGACTTTGAACTCGACTTGGACTTTGACATCAATGACTTGGAATTTAATCTGTCTTGAAAATACTTGAGATTTTCAGTGAGCGTGTTGCTAACCCCAATCAAAGTACTCAACGAACATGACCGTTATTGCGTCATTTTCAACAAGACAACAAATACTCCCACAGAACCTGCATCACTGAATGAATCTATTAACTCCTCCAAAACCCAAGACGTATTTATAATCCCAAAGACAAGCGGCACAGAAAACGGATTCCCAATCCCAACAACGTATTTAGACGTATTTAATATCTTTTTGCCCGAGAGGCAAAGAGGTGATGACGCAACTCTCCACAGATTTCACTTCAGAGCCATTTTAAGCCATAAAAACGGCCACAAGATGGCAGATGTGCATTTGATAAGACCTCGGCAGAGATCATGTGGACAGAACAATCACACATGACAGGAAGGAGGAAGTGAGAGAGCATGGAGGACTGTAGCGTGCAGAAGGTTACGCATTGTGGGGACATTTTAACACGTGCACACACAGTTCAGTTCAAAATGTGAAAATTGTAAATAGTTGATGGTGTTATATTTGTAAATAAATTGTTATTTTGGTGTTGTTTATATGTTGTGGTATAGTTGTTCAGATAATTGAGCTGTCACAAAAGCAAAAAATTTGTGTCAAAGTTTTGTCAAAGAAATTGATCTTTTCACAAAAAGCTGTTTTTTTTCCCTTTTGTAGTCGAGAATTTATATTTTCCTGAAACTTACCTATGTTCTACTGCTGATTACTAAAGAACGAAAAAGCAGAAAAACATTTTTTTTTTCTGATGAAAGACAAGAGTCTAATCCTTCTTTCGGTAGGTTCCATGTTTATACAAGTATAGCCAGAGAACTCAATATTCTGTGTGCCTTGAAAGATCAGTATGGCTAAAATGGACGCTACAGAAGGGGTTGTCTTTTGAAAAATAGCTGGGACTGAATTAGTTAATGACCAATCAGGTTGAAGAACAAACACTCTTTTTCTGTGACAAAGTCTTGTCACACTGGTCTTATTTAAAATAAAAATTCTAAATGCATTCAATGTATTTGTCAAATTTAAGTGTTACACTGTTAAAAAGGGAATTTGGTTAACACTAAAGAGTGCTAATGACTTGTATGGACTGTGATTTGAGGCAAGACTCGACCAGTCTTGTCTTGTCTTGACTTGAGACAAAACACTGACTTTCTCCGACCTCTGTTACTTTGTACTGGAGACGAGCGACGACAGACAACGGGCTACTGACCCCCAAGTGATGACTGACTTCTCCAAGCAAATCAACATGAAACAAATGTTTTATTATACAAACACAGGTTCTATGTTTCTTACAATACATAATAAAAAGGCATTAACTGGGGCCAACAAGGCAACGTATACAAACATACTTTTTATTAGTGGGCATTAACATCTATTTCGGAACAACATAATGTAAATATCTGGACAATAGTGGTAGAAAGGCTATAGGTGACTTTTACTGTATGTATAAATTCAGCTATGCTGGGTGAGAAGCACAGTTACTAATACGCTTGTTTGAATGGAACACTGCAGATGAACAAATGGAAGTGTGGAAGCCAGCTAGCAAGAGTTTTAAAAGCACAGTATTATAACAAGTCACTTACCAATACGGTTGCTAGCTCAGCTTGTCCTCTAAAGGGTTCCATGGGCAGTTTGGTGGCAAACAAGCACAAAAACAACAAACAAATCTTGCTGTAAAAGGCTTCATTATGCTCCAGCGTAGTCGCTAAGTCGACACTTCTGACAGCGTCTTGATCCTGCTCTTCTGCAGGAGATTGAGTGCTTGTCTTGCAATTGATCAACCACAACTGACTAGCTATTTAGCTTCCTAGGTAGTAGTAGTGAGCAATGGTGACCACAACCACATTCAGATCGTTGTTGGAGCTGGACCTAATCCAAGTGAATTTTTTTTTTTTTTTTTAACATGTTGCTCAAATGTTTTGGAGGTGTCTCGGGGTCAAGGCTGAAGCATAACGAAGCCTGGGTGAAAACAACGTAATACATAAGGCACACTTACATGTGGCCCTGTGAACAGACACAGACACTAAACCACCGGACACACCAAAACTATAGACGAAGAAAGAATGCATGCGTGTAAAGTCAGTCAGTCGACTTCCGGGCCCAACCAAACAAAAACCAGGAGATGATCAAGAATGCGCCCAAAAAAGTCTCTTGTCTAGTCTGACAACAAAGTGGAACTTCTTCTGTGAATGACTTTGTAGCACAAGGCAAAAAAAAAATCAGGAGAATTTTGTGGTCACTTGACAGCGACGGGGTGGCAACGTCATCATTCTCAGAAAATAGTGTTTTGCTTGTCCACACGATGACAAGATTTTCCTACCCTGGAAGCAGTGTGCAGAAAACACCGTTTCAGAATATCCAGAATGCCATCGCCATGTGAATGAAAGGCTGAAACGATAAAATACTTTGCTGTTTCGACCTGAAAACACTACCGTGTGGACAGACCCTCAGTGCATTTACAAGATTGGAAGAACAAATCAAACTGTTACTTCTAAACTTCATTTCTTGGCCAGTGTTAAAAAAAAAAAAAAAAGCTAAATGTTACTAGCCAACAGGGTCCTTGAGGATGCACGGGAGTTTTCCCAACCAGTCTACATGTGTTTTGTGGACTTGAAGACATTCGACCGTGTCCTTCGAGGAATTCTGTGTACTCCGGGAATATGGGGTGTCGGACCACCTAGTTCAGACTGTTCGTTTCCTGTATGACCGGTGTCAGAGTTTAGTTCGCATTGGCGGCAATAAGTTGGACCCATTTCCAGTGAGGTTTGGAATCTGCCAGTGCTGCACATTGTCACAGATTCTGTTCATTACTTTTTTGGACAGAACTAAGTGCAGCCAGGGCGTTGAGGGGTTCCGGTTTGGTAGCTGCATTGCTTTTCGCTGATGACGTAGTCCTTCTGGCTTCATCAAGCCGTGACCTTAAACTCTCACTGGATCGGTTCACAGCTGAGTGTGAAGCAGCAGGGAATCAGCACCTCCAAATCCGAGCCCATGGTTATTGCCCGGAAAAGGGTGCAGTGCCATCTCCACCCTTTTCGGGGTCAGAGGATAAGTTCCTGCCCCAAGTGGAGAAGTTTAAGGACCTCTGGGTTTTGTTCACAAGTGCGAGAAGGATGGAACACAAGATGGTGAGGCGTCTGCTGTGATCAGGACTACGCATCTGTCCGTTTTGGTGAAGACGGAGCTGAGCCAAAAAGCAAAGCTCTCAATTTACTGGTCGATCTACATTCCTACCCTCATCTATGGTCATGAGCTATGGGTAGTGACCGAAATGACAAGATCGTGGGTACAAGCGGCCGAAATGAGTTTTCTCCGCAGGGTGGATGGGCTATCCGAACTTCTTCATCCGGAAGAAACTTTGAGTAGAATCGCTGCTCCTCCACATCGAGAGGAGCCAGATGAGGTGGCTTAGGCATCTGGTCAGAATGTCTCCCGAGCACCTCCCAGTAGTGGTCTCGGGGAAGACCCTGGACATGTTGGTGAGACTATGTCTCTCAACTGGCCTGGGAACGGCACGCTGGGCGAAGTGGCCAGTGAGAGGGAAGTATGCGGCTTCTCTGCTTAGGCTGCTGCCCCCACGACCCGACCTCGGATGAGTGGTAGAAGGACGGATGGATGGTTACGAGCAAACAAAGAAGCTAGAAATCCCTTTAAAACATAAAACAGCAAGACTATTTGAGAGTACTTTTTTTTTTTTGTAAAACCATCGCTGTAGTGTCTCTCAGAGTAAGTACTAAAACTGTTACTTGCTTTTGAGCAACCTTTTTAATACACATAGAAAAAGAATAAATATTAAGGACAATTAACATGAGACGTGTATACAAAGTGCGATGACTATTGAGGCCCATCTACAACTGGGGCAGTCGGCTAAAGTGTAAAATACAGTTTGGGAATCATATTGAGGTAATCAATTAACAACTGCCAGAAAGACCGGGAGCAAAGATTTGCTAGTGGATGCTGCTCGCTAACCTCAACCAATGAGGTTTGCTGCGACCACAAACATAAACCAAAATACAGACGATCTTCCACACTTAGAGTATACACAAACTAACCACACTGCACACAGTGATCTGTTTAATTCTCAGCCACAGCTGTGGTAGCAATGCTCTCAGTTTTTACTACTGACTTGTTATTCATGCATGATTAAACTACTAATAGCTGGATCCAGTTGACTTGGATTCCCAATAAACCAGGATGACCAGGCACTCAGGTCACATTGTACGGATCAGTATGGCTAATGAAAGATTGGTGGAAGCATATTATTCCATACAGTAATAATGTTTCAGTACATTTAAAAAACTGTATGACAAAACATATTCCAACATGTTAGTACTATATTACAGTGACAGATAAACAGGACCGTCCCATTCCACGTTAGGCATCGGCGTTTCGAGTTGCTGCTTCGGTTCTTCCGTTTGTTGCGGGACAGCTGCGTGGCCTCGTCTTTTAATTGCCTGAATTGAGTTGTGTACATAATATTTGACCTCCCTCCACGTGCGGCTACTTAGGGCAGGTTCGGCAGCCAAGCAGGCATCGCAGTCCTTCTTGCCTGGTACTTTGATCAGTTTACCAAAGTCTCCAAACTGACGCCTGACCGCTGCCTGCTCATCCCCACTCCACAACCTTTTGTTTCTCTTCTGAGGCTTAGCGGACGGGGGGACTTGTTTCCTTGGGGAGGATGCGGAGGGTCTTTCCTGAACCGGCAGCAATCTGGTGTGAATGATAGCCCCGTGCACAGTTGGGACAACCTGTGCAGTCATTGAAGTCCTTGGTGGACTTGTTGAGTAGGATGGTGCACTGGAGTGGTTCAGAGGTGTGAACGAGGACATCATCATCCGACTTCTATCACTTAGAGGTGAGGAGAAAGCAGGGACCATTGGCGGACTTGTAGAGTTCAATGATGTGTACGTAGGATGCATTGAGGTACTTGCAACACTATGTGGACTAAAACTAGGCAGCATTGGGGCATTTAAATGTTCCTGGGGGGCATACATAGGAGGCTGTGTTATACTCAAGGAATCTTGTGAATATGGAGTTGCCATTGGGTGAATACTGTTGTCTGTTGTGTACACAGGAGACATTAGTGCATTTGTAGTGCTGTGCGGTGTAAAAGTCGGAACTACTTGAGTATCCGTAGCGTTTAGCGGCGTGAATGATGACATCAAAGGCTGACCTGTATGGACCATATTTGCGCTAGTAGAACACAAGGACGTATAAGTTAAAGGCATCTCTTGGGTGTACTGGGTCGGTTCTCTCAGGTTTGTGTGTGGCACCATGGTCATGCAACATTCTGAACTTTCTCTCAAGTGTTCTGGAAGTCCTGAAGACATGCTACAACCAACAGCCTGGTCTTCCAAATTGGACCTTGTGTTGGTCTGGACCTCAGCTACTGGTGTCTTTGGATTCACATCTTTGCCATTCCTTTCATCCTTGTGCTGGTTACTTCTCCTACGTATGGTCTGGATGCTGTTGTGCACATAGTTTTTGATATCTGTCCAAGATCTTCCACCGAGATCTGGTTCAGCAGCTATGCAAGCGTTACAATCCTTTTTGCCTGGGACCTTCATCTTTCTTAAAAATTCACTCATGTAACGTTTTACGGCCCCCTGCTCCTTCTCACTCCAGGGTCGTCTCTTCAAGGCGGCTTTTGATGGAGTTCCTAAAAAGCGAAAGCGAGAATAAATCATGAAGGTGTTTGAGAAGTATTATTCATCAGTAAACTACATATTCATCGATTGTCTCTATAGCCTCTGTTCCACCAAGGAGAACCGTTCAGGACACATTTTTCCAATGTAGAGTGTCCAGAGTACATGTACTGTACAATATTTTCAAGGTTCACTTGTGTAGGTTGGAACTAGACATGCTACTGTCGATTTATTCAGAATAGGGATGCTCCGACTGATTAGCCACAGATCAGTATCGGCCGATTTCCTTGAAGAATCATGTGATCGGCATAAGCCGATAAATGCCTTTCAATGCCTATCACAACAGCCAATCACCTGAGGCCAGCACTATCGCAGACCGCAGCGATCCATGCGTGCATGTAGTGTCTTGCCCTAACTAACATCTTGGGCATCATGCTCCTCCCACTTTCCTTCACAGTGTGCACGTGTACCAAAGAAAAACTGCTGTGTAGAACTTAACTACCAACACATGCCACGAAAACAATCTTGTGGGGGCAGCATGTTAAAAAGCTTTAATTAAATACGGCATTTGAAGAACAGATACTTGACGGAGTATGGTGAGTTTTCGAGGCTCACGGTGTCATCAGTCAAACAGCAGTTAACGCAGCCACGTGGACACTCGCCTGTAGATGTGTCACAGTCAGAAGGCTAAGCCAATAACCCGAAAAATAACTGAATTCATTAGATGAGATGACCAGCCTCTCTCAACGGTGGAAGACACTGGGTTCTCCGAGTGCTCACTTACTCACCTGGAAGTCCTGCTAGAGCTGCACCAATATACTCTCACATCCAAAGTATCCTTAAAGAAGGCGTCTCATCCTCTGTCAGTTTCACCAGTGCTATATGTTCTATTCAAAAAGTAGTGTTTTTGTCCAAATTAAGGTGATTTTATGGCTCATTTTTCATACCATATGGCCAATAGAATTTGTCATACATACATTGAAAAATGTATAATCCATGTGATTGGTATCTGTATCAGCTGATTTCAGTCCTTCATGATCGGTATCGAAATCGGCAGCATAAAACCCTGATCGGAGCATCCCTAGCATCCTGAGAATGGAATAGAATTTGAAAACAGTACAGATCTCGACAAAGAAATTTATGTGGAAACACAAGACTGATCAGGATTCAACAATCTACTGCCGCACATAAAATTGTCCCTCTTGGTGGAAATGTGACTTATATTTGCAAGCAATGAGCACAAAGTAAAAGATGCTCACCAGTGCTTGACGTGTTATCTGAAACTGCCAGTCGTGTTCGGTCCAAGTGGAGCAATTGTTTACTCGCTTCCTCCAGCTGCGACGCATTTTTGGCCACCGTGTGACACTCCTGGCTGCTCTTTCTTAGCAGCTTGGCAACTTGATCCAACTCGCGCTCACTGAGGCTCATTAGCTGCCAGCAGTTGGCAATTTGCTCTCTCAATGACGGGGACAGGAGTGCTTCTGGGTTTTTCACTCCACATTCCACCGTAGCCCTTCGAAAGCAGTCCAGTCCTCGGATGAAGGACGGCCCTTCAGTACGTGCAAAGAGGTAAGGGTTACTTTTTGACACGCCGGCATCCTGGCGGTTTTCGACGAGAAGGTCGAGCGACAAACTCATCTTCTCGGTAAGCAGAACCAACATATTCCTTCCATACTGACCTTCTAGTTCCAACCGAGTGAAGTGTTCACCAAGTTCCACCTCCAGCTTAGTGCATTTCTTTATCTGATCCGCAGAAGGCACAAATGTACCACAAAGCTTTTTGCTGGTGTAAGTATGCAAGAGCAGTCTACCGATATTTCCTACCCGTGCTCTGTTGAAGAGGCAGACATCGGCTAGCGTGGCCTCGCTCAGCTTTTTCCAGTTGGCGACACTAGGACTTTCCTTTAGCTCTTTCCTTGCTTCATCTTCCTCTTCGGTGATGAACTTGTAGAGTTTCATCAAATCCTCTGTCACGCTTGACGTGTCCACTTCCACTTTCCTGACCTCCTGCTTTGAAGGTAATGATAGAGATTTCCGAGAAAAACACTGGTTCCATTTTGTATCCACCAGTTGTATGAATTGCTTCACCTCACTTTCTGTTTGGCTATCTTCAGTCATACGACTTTCGCCAAAGGCGATTTCTGCAGCTCTTTTCAAGGAGTACCCGATCTTTGAGACGAGGGAAAATGTTTTAAACTTACTGCAGCTTGGATCAAAGCCACTCGCTTTTTTGGCCCCCTCAACAGCTAATTCAAACCTTGACGGGAGACACAATTCATGCAAATACTGCACACTTTTGTCAAGCTCGTTGACCGCAATCATGAATCGACCTAACTCTCTCATCTTTTGTCCAATATAAGCAAACTGAGACTTGTCGTGTTCGTACTTTGCAGATAAGGCGTTGCCGTACTTGCAAATGAGTGGGTCATTTCTGATATGCCTCGCGATGTCATCTTGATGCATGATGTGGATGATTTCCTTGCATCCTTCCGTTAAGAACGCAGACATTGGAAGCAGCTGTGAGGTCGTGTTGTGAATTGTGCCTCCCTTTTTTGGTGTTTCTGTGGATTTTTCATCTCCCTTTCTGGCCTTGCAAGAGTGCTCATGTCTCCATAGATCAGCTTTGCGGTAAAAAGTGTAGCAGTGCTGACAAGGTAGAAAATCCCGAACGCATATTTTTGGACTTGTCAACTCCTTTTGGGTGACTTCTTCTTCGCCTCTGTTTTTTTGAGCTTTGGAATGATGCTCATAATCTCCATTATTGCGTATTTGGTCGAGCAAAGTTTGTCTGACCTTGGAGCCTTTGGGAAAGTGGATGGCATGTGCCACGTCTGTTTCATCGGCATGCTTCTTTTCCAAATGCTTTGCCAATTGGGTGAAAGGCATCTTGCAATATAAGCAGAAGTGCTTTTTGCTTGGCTCCTTTTCCATGTCTTCCTCTTCACTGCTGGGTTCCGGTGACCGAAGCACTTTCTTACACGCCCTTTGACTTGTTCGTGTTGGTTGTTTGACGTCAACAGCTGTCCTTGTGCGACATGATCTTCTTGTTTGACCTGTGTTTTTTGAGCCCTCTTCGCATGAGGCTTGGGCTGCGCTATCAGAGTGACCTGCCACGACCTCATTTGTGTTCTCGCTTGAGTAGTTTGCATCTTCAGGTCTGACGTTTCCTTCTGTTATGTCCAAGTCCTTTGTCAGCCTATTCGTGGGTTGCTTTGGAATATCAAAGGTCAGTCTCAAATGACTTGAGAAATCAGATTTTGTGTCTTCCGAAATCATACTTCCTTGATTTTCATGGCGTAAATATGAACCACAAGCAATTTTTTCCGATTCACTCGCATATTTCTGGATGTCGTCAAGTGTTCTCAAGTTTGCACTTGTACAGTCACCAGCTCGCGGGCCATTTAAACACTGTGGAATAAAAGCATCCTTTGGACTTCTCTCTTCAATCAAGCTCCTCTTTCCTTCAAATGACCTCTTCTCACCAATTGTACATGCCTGTAAAAGAACAAGTACACGTAAGACGCGCCGCCAAAGCAGAACCGATCATAATTACACTGAGTGAACTTGATGACAAATGCTCGTTACTGCAATTTCAAAATCATGTGCACATGTTCCTGTGACTGTGTAATGCACCAGCACCTTGGCAATGCCCTCGTAAGACCCAGGCTCATTCAACCAGGCTCATTCAAACAGGGGTCACACATCGCATACTAGCCCAAGCCAAGCAAAAAGACACCATTAAAATCTCCAGCACAAAAACCACGTCACCATTCAAGGACAGTTAATGGCTTTATTGGATCAAGCAGTGCTTTGACACTGTAAATTTATAAGCAGGAGCCAAGGAAATGCTGTGATTGGGTGTTCACAATGAAATGGACAGAAAGAAAAAGTATTCATGTTGAGATATACTGTATGTATACATACATTAAAGAAAAACAAAAACAATATTATTGGCCCGATATTGGCATAAAAATGTAGTATCGGTATCGAGATTCTTCCCTATAATGAACACTGATAATAAACAATGTTGTATATCGGGCTACGGGCTCCCGTATTTTCCAGCGCGCAAATGATGATCTCATCAAATTGCCTCTAAACTGTATAAACAACCGTGTGTGGTCAATAGCAAACTAGCTCGGTCGCTCACTTTTTATGCCGCTTATTCTCACTAGTAGGAATGTAACAATTCCCAGAAGTAAGTGAAGGTAAAATCTGACACCGTGTGTGCGCGCTCTGTGGGGACGTCGATGAAAATGCTGCTTTTTCATATGATATCGGGTGTATTTTCATTTGCATGCATGTTTGCAAGGGAGATTACTTCGTCCTCTACAATTTCGCATCGGATTTATACTGAGTGTTGGACCACCACAACTCATACGACTCCTTCGAATGTTAAGTCCAACTCATGGATCGGAGCTTCAGGGCAACATAAAGGGATGTAGGATATAAATGAACTTAAACATATCTATTTGCAGATGAAAATCTGATGGAGCAAAATATGTTAATTTTGGCCCGGAAACCAATACAGTGTGCTGCTGCACTAAGAGTGCTAGGCTCAGCATGACAATTATGACACTTGATTTCTCTTTCCTGGACTTTTTGATGACCAAAAAATGTAGATGGCTCATCGGTTGACTTTTAAAACAAATGTCACAGCCTAAGCCTAATGGTAAGTATTTCTCAGATGTTTTTACAATGTTGTTTACAGCAATGTTTAGAAGCTAATTGCTGATGCCGTATCCATTAGCTTCACAACAGATGTGTTATTTCCACGACAGGAAATATGTGATGTTACACATATCGGTATCGGAAATTGAGAGTTGGCATATATCAGCATACCTGATATGGGCAAAAAAGCCAATATCAGACATCCCAAAAATAAATAAATAAATAAATAGATACATAAATAAATAAATATGCACGGCACATGCACGGCAGGGGAAAACTTGAATTGTGTTGAGCCTTTCACAAACAACAATGTTCACTGTAACAGTTGTGTGTTTAAACGTTTTACCTAAGGCTTAAAAAAAAAACTGCGCATTAACGGCGGTAACTAATTCATTTCATCAACTATGTTCACATTGTTTGTGTGATTAACGCATGCGCATCATGGCAGCCCACACCTCTGTTATGACGGCAGACGGAGGCACAGTGTAGCGTCCCCACAGAGTCACACAGAGTCTGACGCTCTTTTATAACTTTATTCTGACCTGAACACATCAACAGCAGTGCAATTTCAACACCATATATGTATCTCCAACTCGCAAACACGTCTTTCCGTCGTCCCCATTCTTGTCACACTACAGCGAGGTGCATTCACTGACACTCTCACGAACACAACAACAATGTCTTTATTATGCGTGTGTGTGTGTGGTCCAACTAAAGAGAAAATCCCAGAAAATACAATCAAAAGGTGATTTCAACTTAAACTACATCATGGTGGTGTCTTTGAGCGCAACCCCTCATTGCACATAATAACAAGGTAATAATAACAAGGTAATGTGTGATTCAAATGTTCTAATATTAAAGAGACTAGTGTGAGGCGAATCGATCTTCAGACATGTGTTCCATCATTTAGCTTGATTTCATTTCATTTGGAGCTCTTTAATACATACAAATATAAATCAGACTTGACCTGTTGCTTATCTTTCCGTGAATGAAATGCAGTAAAAAATAGGCATATTTCAGACAATTGGTAATGGTGATTAATCTGGATGAATTAATTTGAAAAGTGTGATTAATCTGATTAAAAATTTTACTCAGTACCTCTACATTAGATAGGGGATCAACCCAAAATATTTTGTGGTTTGTTCAAATCAAATCAACCTTGATTGTCTTTGGACTCCTGCAAGCCAGGAGGTTGATTGCACTGTTCTGCAAAAAAAAATTGGATGTAGCATCAATAAATCTATGGATAAAGGAAATGACAAGCTATGTGACATTGGAAAAAAATTATGTTGACCGAGGAAGGACAGAGTGGGACTTGGAAGATATGTGGAAACCTTTACTGGACTAATCACCTACACCATAATAAGATGTGGAGTTGTGTGATCTGTGTAGTGGCATGTTTCTTGTAATAAATATATGTGTAAATTAATAAAAATAAATATTGTTTAAAAAAAAGAAAATCCTTTGACAGCCCTAGTTTGAACTACAGCATGACTGGAAATAATTAAAACTCTGATCCGGGAAGACATGAAGGGTGATTGGTGCATGGCACAGTGCACACAATGTGCAATGATGAGTTTGACGTTCTTAAAGAATATACAGTATGTACCTGCTCGTTGCCCACTTTCTTGCTTTGGCCAGTGTCTTCCTCCACAGCTGTTCCCCCTGCAAGGACACACACCGTCAGTTGTAACGCATACTAATGGCGACAAGTGGAAGATAAGCAATTGAATTGGATAAGCCTGAAGAACGGTATTTGTACAGAATGTGTTACATTAGCTCAATGCTTCTCAAACAGTGGCAGGGGGGCCAGTGAACTGTCGGGGAGGCGTAGGGGGTGCGTGAGAGGCAGGGAGTACTTTCAAATGTTACTGCAGACCTGCCAACACGTACAAATTTAAAATCGTACTCAACATGCAATTCGAGTCTTGAATACGCTTGTATGCTTCACAGCTGTCCATTTTGTTGCATTTACCTGGTTTCAGTTTCGAGTTCAGCCTGTACAGTACAGAAAACATTTCTGTGCATACAGAAATGACAGAAAATAATTGAGAACCACTGGATTAGCGAAACCTGATCTTAGTTGTTCCACGTCAAATAGCTGTACAAGTCCAAGTCGACCATGCATTAATATCGTACATTCAAAGACGGCAGTCAAGTTGGCAAACAGTGAATGACAGGACAGAACTCACTGGTCTTCAAATAGTTCTATACTGTATATAAAAACAGTGTAACAATACAATAACATGAAAAGTAAAAGCTCACTTACCTGGATTTGTTGCTAAAAGTAAAATCTTCCGAGCACAATGATGGAAAGTTTGCCATAAAACACTGGTGTCAAACTCAAGGCCCAGGAGCCAGATTCGAGCATTTTTTGTGGCCTGCGAAAGCCTGGAAATAATGCAAATTAAAAATGTGTTCCGTCAATTTTGACAGAAAACTCATACTGTATGCAACTGGAGTGTTTTGTTGCTGAGGTGGTTTGGGCAGAATTACTGTCATTCTACCTCAACCACTGTTGTTGGCAGATAGAGGTCTCACCCGATAGGATCATACTGACTGTCGTTTTGCACCACAAATGAGTGAAACCTGTCTTGGTTGGGGCATGCCTCAACCTGAGAGAATACACGTAAATGTTTCAGTTCATCAAACAAATTTTAATATTAGTCAATGACAACATGACTGGACACAAAATGCAGTTTTTAAATGAAACGTTTTATTATTAAGGGCGAAAAAAATCCAAACCTACATGGCCCTGTGTGGAAAAAGTGATTGCTCTCCTGTTAAAACATAACTGATATTGAGATCTATCAGTGTGGAAAAGGTTAAAAAGCCATTTCTAAAGCTTTGGGACTCCAGCCAACCACAGTGAGAGCCATCCTCCACAAATGGCCAAAACATGGAACAGTGGTGAACCTTCCCATGACTGGCCGACCAACCAAAATGACCCCAAGAGCGCAGAGACGACTCATTCGAGAGAAGAACACTAGGCAAAAACGGCCTGCGTGGCGGAGTTCCAAGACCAAAACCACTGCTGAACAAAAATAACATTAAGGCTCGTCTCAATTTTGCCAGAAAACATCTTGATGATCCCCAAGACCTTCGGGAAAATACTCTGTGGTCTGACAAGACAAAAGTTTAACATTTTGGAAGGTGTGTGTGTCCCATCACATCTGGTGTAAGGGTAACGCTGCATTAGAGAAAAAGAACATCATACCAACAGTAAAATATGGTGGTGGTAGTGTGATGGTCTGGGGCTGTTTTGCTGCTTGAGGACCTGGAAGACTTGCTGTGATAAATGGAAGCATGAATTCTGCTGAAGGAGAATGTCCGGCCATCTGTTGGTGACCTCAAGCTGAAACCCACTTGGGTTCTGCAGCAGGACAATGATCCAAAACACACCAGCAAGTCCACCTCTTAATGGCTGAAGACTTTGGAGTGGTCTAGTCCAAGTCCTGACCTGGATCCTATTGAGATGCTGTGGCATGACCTTAAAAAGGAAAAGCCTCTATTGTGGCTGAATGACAACAATTCTGCTAAATTCCTCTATAGCGCTGTAAGAGACTCATTGCAAGTTATCACAAACGCTTGATTGCAGTTGTTGCTGCTATGGGGGGCCCAACCAGTTATTAGGTTTAGGGAGCAATCACTTTTTCACACAGGACCATGTAGCGTTGGATTTTTTTCTCCCTTCATATTAAAAAGTTCAATTTACAAACTGTGTTTTGTGGTCAGTTGTGTTGTTACTGACTAATTAAATTTGTTTGAGGATTTCAAACATTTGATTTTAAACATTTAAGTGTGACAAACATGCAAAAAAATAAATCAGGAAGGTGGCAAACACTTTTTCACGGCACTGTAAATGCTTGAATCTTGCACCATGCCCTCAGATCAGAGCTGTCCTATCCAGTCCGGGCATGAACTGATGAAGCCTGCTTGGATTAGAGGCAAGAGGTCTTCAAAGACAACCTGAACA